>NW_015319266.1:0-243 GCF_001447785.1 Gekko japonicus
CTCTGTGTGACAGTGGTGAAAAAAGAGAGGAAGGGGATTGAAAAGAAAACCGCCGGTATTGTAACAGTGCAGCCTCCTCTGGAATCCTGTGTGCCGTTTTGGTTGCCGTATCTCTAAAAACCACATTGCAGAGCTGGGGGGAAAAGTTCAGAAGTGGGCAGCCGAGATGACTAAGGGGTCAGAAGCCCTTTTGAGTGAGGGGAAAACTGAAGACTCTGGGACTTTTCCATTTAGAAAAGAGAT
>NW_015319267.1:0-243 GCF_001447785.1 Gekko japonicus
AAAGGCAGGGGGAGGGGATGGAGCCCTTTTCAGAGCTCTTTTTGGCCTCTGAGGGAGGACTCATTAGGCCAGGCATGACAGCAACCACTAGTAGGCCTAGCTGCTCATTATGAGGCTTGTGTGCTATTGGCAAAGCCGATTGAGTGCATGGGCCGTTTTGCTGCTGGGAGGAAATGGAGACAGGCAGCTACACTGAGACACAGCGTGTCTCGGTGCCAAGGGGGCAGGGCCAGCCTTTATAGG
>NW_015319268.1:0-243 GCF_001447785.1 Gekko japonicus
TAAATAAGAGGTGAAGCTGAAACTCATGCATGTCCCCCAAGTTCCCTGCACACATGCGCTGCCTTATGTAGTGGTCCGAATGAAAGAGAGGGGCAGGGGGGTGAGGCAAAGGTCGGGATGGGAGCAGGAAAACTATGGCTTGCTTGGCTCAGGTTTCTGAGCATGAGCAAACTTTACCATGTGGTCACACCAAAGGGAAGGAAACATTTGACGTGGCTCTACACTGCTTAGTAACCACCGATT
>NW_015319269.1:0-243 GCF_001447785.1 Gekko japonicus
TAACATGTCCATACCCACAGATTGCACCATATAAATCACGGATCCACAACTTCGTGGTGACATCATGCTGTAAAAACATAGGTCAGTGGTGATGTTGTATGCAGTTTATGAAACATTTTGTACTCTAGCCCCTCCTTGCAGCTAATCCTCTACCTATACATAAGGCTTGAGGAAGACTGTTTCAATGCATCGGAAGTATGCATGCGCATGAAGACTTGTACCCAGAATTAAATTTTGTTGGTC
>NW_015319270.1:0-243 GCF_001447785.1 Gekko japonicus
AAAAAAATGCGTTCCAAAAACTGCAAAGTACAAATGATTAGGCAGGTCATGTCCTATTACACATGAGAAAGTCGAACGCACATGGCTGCATCGTTGCAAGCAAATTTTTTTAAAAAGTCCTGTTTATTTTTTCCTCCTGTTTTCAGCTTCCCACATTTCTGATTCACATCAAGACATTTACAAAGAGAGATCCCAAAACCCAAGGCTGATAAGTACTAGACGTTGTTTCCCTTTGCTGGTCCT
>NW_015319271.1:0-243 GCF_001447785.1 Gekko japonicus
CCCCACAACTCCCGCTTCCCCTGCCCTTACCTGCCAGCCGCACTGGTTTGCCTCGGCTTCTATAGGGGAAGGAGAGTCGGCCGGCTGGTGTGACCAATACTCAATGAGTATGTGCTGAGTGCGACAGTAGCAGGTACTGTAGCAGGGAGCACATATTTGCCGGGTATTACTTGCACCAGCCCACTGGCTCTCCCTCTCCCTGGCTGAGCAATCAGGCGGATGAGGCAGGCAGGCCTCACTGCA
>NW_015319272.1:0-243 GCF_001447785.1 Gekko japonicus
AATGGAATCACTCAGTGATCACTCGCTCACGCTGGCTCTGGCTGGATGGCTCAGAGGGGCTGCAAATGGGCGCATGCACCGTGCGTGAGTTGGGGTGAGCCGCGGGCAGGACCCGGGAGTGCCTAAAAAAAAACCCTCCAAGCACTCCGAAAGCAAAAGCGAAACCGGAGCACAAGCCGCCCACAGCGAAAAGGAGTTTTAGGATGACGGCCGGAGGGAGAAAGAGGCGGCGGCTGGGGTCAG
>NW_015319273.1:0-243 GCF_001447785.1 Gekko japonicus
TGCCCATAAAGTGAAGCCAGCATATTGAGGGGAGGGCCATACTAACCCCCCCCCCAATGTTCACTATTTGCAGGGAGATGTCTTATGCTGGGGAAGGCATTAAAAACATGATTGTGTATACTTTGGTACATCCAGAATTCTGCTGCCTCATTGTGTAAAGGATCAATGCAGATGTATTGGCCATTGATTTCCATTGGTCTTGAAAATGTATATGGGCAGCGTTCCCTCTGAGTTAGTGTGAGC
>NW_015319274.1:0-243 GCF_001447785.1 Gekko japonicus
GTCTTTGGACAGAGCGTGGCTTTATCGAATGACTTCCCCGCCTGCCGGCAGAGCCCTAAAAGGGGGGGCAAGCAGGGAAACCGGGAGAGCCCTCCAGGGCGGCCTGCGGTCTCCTCCGAAACCTTGCCCCTTTAAATCCCGCCTTTGGGCAGGAGGCTGAACACCCAACTTTCCCCTTAACCATTGCAAATCTCCCCAAGTTGCAGGGGGGGGGGAGAGAAGGAGGTTGGGGGGTTCTTTTAA
>NW_015319275.1:0-243 GCF_001447785.1 Gekko japonicus
TATCTAATAAACTCCCATCAGTTCTTGTGCCTTGATTTTCCTCATGTTTAAAGCAACCTTTGGTGCCTCATGCATATCAGTAATGTCTGCTGCGTAAATATTGGGCATTTTTGTGTTAGTATTATTTCTTGGATCCCCCAGTAAATCTCTGCTAATGAAAGACATTTGCATCATCAGATTGGGACATCCTTGTCTTTTCCTCTCACTGCAACCTGAAAGGCTTCCCAAAATGCTGCTTTTGGT
>NW_015319276.1:0-243 GCF_001447785.1 Gekko japonicus
ACTCGTCTGCCTTCCCCTCTCCCATGGTGCGTAGGGGAATGGGCCCTGGCTTCAGTATTTAGAGTCCAGCTAGGCCCTGGCCAAGGTCCCCCCGGCACTTGCCATAACCATGGGGACACCTGTGGGGCAAAAGGGCTCGTGCCGGTTCCCCCTGCTGCCAGTGCCTGTTGCGGGATGGCAAAGGGCGCTTGAGCCTGCAGTAGCTGGGGTGGCCCCTGATGCGTCAGGGCTGCCGCCGCCGCC
>NW_015319277.1:0-243 GCF_001447785.1 Gekko japonicus
AAAAAAACTACCATTCAGTGTTATAGGTACATTGGGTGTTGTTTAGAAATAACTTGCAAAAATTACCAGCCAAATTATAATCTATGTTCATAGTTAGTTCATAGTGAGCAAAACTACAGAGTGGCAGTAAATCCAGAATTGTATGGAATACGGGGAAGAGTCTGGTGTATGGGCAGAAGAATGGTTTGGTAGCTGATGTTCCTCTTCTGTGTGCTTCTGTGCATCCAATGCAGGATTATCTCT
>NW_015319278.1:0-243 GCF_001447785.1 Gekko japonicus
AGCTTGGCCTCTGATCACTGTGGATCACTCTATCCTCCAGGAAGAAAAAGGAAGGGTGGTGTGTCTTTTTGATTACTGGTATTCCCTCAATAGGCCTCGAGAACCAGTGGTTCAACCAGGCCCTTTTGGGTTTGGAAGAGGTGAGCTTTCAGCCTAGCTGGAGGGACAGAGCAAAAGAATGTCTGTGTGAAATGAAAGCACAGTTTTAGATGCTGGAAGGAGAGAGAGAGAGAGAGAGAGAAA
>NW_015319279.1:0-243 GCF_001447785.1 Gekko japonicus
TCTGCTTGTATGTTCAATCACTGTAGGAATGGGCATGAACACACTGGCCCCATCCACTTTCATGTGATCACCCATTTGTGGCCACAGTGTCTATGAATGGAGAAAGTCTCTGTACATGGGCTCCCTCCCCACAACCAGAAACTCTGCTTTTCAAATGCTTGTGATCATGTGGATGGAGCTTCTGGAGGTAAGCTGCCTCCATGCATGGAGGCTTTACTCATGGGCAAGCAATCACATGGAGTG
>NW_015319280.1:0-243 GCF_001447785.1 Gekko japonicus
GCTTAAAGAAAGCTAAAGACTTTAGCAGTAAACAACTGGATCGGGACATAAGACAACAACGACAAGATAAAGAGTACAAAGACCAGCGGCATATGAGTGAAAGCAGGGAAAATCAAATCAGAAAAGAAATAAAATATAATGGCATGGCAATGTATAACAACGATTTGTTGGCTTATGATGTAAATACATAGGGCTATTTTGAATATTAAGATCAGACAATCCTTTTTGAGTAGACATGCTTGT
>NW_015319281.1:0-243 GCF_001447785.1 Gekko japonicus
CCCCCCCTACACACACACACCCTGAGGTTTCATTCATAATTAGGGGGTCTTGGGCAGTGCATCTGTAAGAAATGTTGACTGCATATCTATGGGGGGTATATTTTGAATTTTGCAAGCCCAGACACACATTTCAGACTAGAAAGAATTGGGAGACAGCATTAGAGTTTAAGTTAGTACAAGAACATGAGCCTGCTTTCTACTTTCATCCCAGAATAAGAACCAGGTTGTATTGGTTGCATTTTT
>NW_015319282.1:0-243 GCF_001447785.1 Gekko japonicus
AGCTGCAAAACCGATCCAACAGAGTAAGTGTGACCCAATCCAGAACAGATTGCGTGTCTGTTTCTTAGTCAGCTTTACAGCACTTGGGTTTTGTCTGGATTTAGTTTCGGCTTGTTTACCTATATCCAGCTCTTCAGCGATTATACACAACCGTTAAGGATGCCCAGTTTATCCCCGGAACGAGATAGAAAGGAGCGGTAGGGCTGAGTGCATACTGATTTCCAGGGCTATTTTTGGGCAGGA
>NW_015319283.1:0-243 GCF_001447785.1 Gekko japonicus
TGGCACCTCTGGCCCTCCACATTTGATTCTCACAACAACCCTATGAGGTAGGACAAGCTGAGACAACAATCGGTCCATGGTCACACCGCAAAGTTTACGGAAGATCTGGAATTTTACACCAGGTCTCCCCAGTGCTGGGACTATTATTATTTATTACTTTTTGCTGTCCAGTTGCAGCCGACTTATAGTGACCACAAAGGTTTTTCAAGGCAACAGGCAAACAGGGGTAGTTTGCCATTGCCT
>NW_015319284.1:0-243 GCF_001447785.1 Gekko japonicus
AATTGTGGATTGAATGAATTGTTAACCATTGGTGATTAATTGTGGATTGAATGAACTGTTATTCATCGGTGATTAAAGACCTAATAGGGTACTTAAACAACGAAACAACTAAATAATATCTCAATAATATCTCAAGAGATTTCAATAAGTAATTAAATAAGCACAATCTGGCAAGAAAGAAATAAAAAATTTGAAGAGAGGAAAGGAGATCGAAGTTAAATATAATGGCAAGTGGTGCTAAGA
>NW_015319285.1:0-243 GCF_001447785.1 Gekko japonicus
GTGGGAGTGGTGGGCTCTTCATGTAGAGGTCAGGCAACCAAACTGGGAGGGAATGTTCTAGTTTGCCTTTACTCCATTAATCAGGAGCCTGGACTAGATGACCTACAAGACACTTCCAGCTCAGCGATTCCGTAATTCTATTTTTTAAAAATCAGTTTGCTATTTCCCCCCAAACCTCATCTCATTTGGCAGTAATAGCCACATGGCTATTGCTGCTGCACTGACCTGGATGGCCCAGGCTAG
>NW_015319286.1:0-243 GCF_001447785.1 Gekko japonicus
CCCCCCCCCAACCTAGCAGTTCTCTAGGAACTCTGAAACCCAGCAGATGGGGATACTTGACCCACATGAGAGTTCGAAACCTTAGACTGAAGACCCTTTCTCTAGGACATGCTCACTGTAGGACTTTTTGTTATCAAAGGACATTGGAGCTGAAACACTTTAACCTCCTTTAGTGTCTCTGTAAGCAGTAGCAATGCAGCAAAGGTAGAATGTTGTCCTGTCTAAAACTAGGGTTGCCAAGTC
>NW_015319287.1:0-243 GCF_001447785.1 Gekko japonicus
TTTATCTGTCTCTTTAGTGCCAAAATGAAGGAAAGGGGGATGTCGCTAACTACAAATAAATATGTTTTGAATTCTCTCCACAAACCAGTGCTGCCACATAGGCTTTATATGAAGGAGTAAAATCTCAGTATAGTTGTGTGAACATACATTAACACCATGATCTTATCTTATGAAGGCAGTCTCACTGATTTAAATGTCTCTTACCTTATTATTTGTTATTTACTGTATTTGTATCCTGCCTTT
>NW_015319288.1:0-243 GCF_001447785.1 Gekko japonicus
CTCACTACTATATTGATCCCCTAATCAAAATAATCCATTTCATTCTATTCAATTATCAAATCAATTCATTTCAAAACCAACAGAGACCAAACCCACACATAAAATAAGCTTTCAAATATTTTGAATCGTCTTTTATAACTCTGCAACTTTTTCTTCTGTAGCACCCTTTCCAGATGATTTCTCCCTTTGTAAATGAGGCAAGTCACTTTTAATCTCTCCTGACCAGTTCTCCTCCATTCATTT
>NW_015319289.1:0-243 GCF_001447785.1 Gekko japonicus
GCGATCCCCCCAAATCGACCTCTGGTTCTAGCTCTGCATAGTCTCTCACAGCAGGCTGCCACCATAATCATTTTTCAGTTAGTCTGAGGCCTGTACTAGCTGTCCTTTTTTTTAAGGTCAGGGGCCCCTTGTGACTCTTGACCATGAAAAGTCTTTCTTATAACATGTTCCTTATATAAATTGGAAGAAACTGTAGGATCAAGAAATGTTACATAACAGAATACAATTTCTACAAATAAGGAA
>NW_015319290.1:0-243 GCF_001447785.1 Gekko japonicus
CTCCGGAGATCCTTGGTAATTAGCAAGGCAATTAGTTTTGGTAATTATGGAGGTAATTAGTCTGATTCTCTCTCCAGCCAGTGACTGCTGTGCTCCTTGGCTGTGCAGGAGGGTGCCCGTGGCTTTCCGAAGCAGCCGCTGGAAGTTAACCCCTTTCGGTCCCGGCCGCCCGGATGGTGTTCCAGAAATGGACGGGACCGCGACTGAACGGCTCGCGAAAGACAAGAGAAGAAGAAGAAGAAG
>NW_015319291.1:0-243 GCF_001447785.1 Gekko japonicus
TGCATTTACCAAACGAAGGCATCTGTGACACCATAATTTAGTAAATTTCTGTACAAAGTCACCCTTATGAATAAGGCAGGAACAAGACTCCTGCGTCGACCTCCATACTTTCGACTTTATGCCCATCTGTTTCTCTTATGTATATTTGCAGAACTTAATGTGAGTGTTCTAAAAGTGAATGTAAATAAAGGACACAGCAGTAGTGGCCAACTACCACCTTTTCTGGGGTTTAGCCCAGCCCAG
>NW_015319292.1:0-243 GCF_001447785.1 Gekko japonicus
GGGGATAGAAGGGAAAGTGAGGTGCCCTCGCTTCCTCATCCTTCTGCATTCCCTGGTATGCAAGTGGGCCTGGCCCAGAGGCCAGAACCTCCATGCTGCTGGGCCCCATTTTCTGAGTGGGGGGAGGGAAAGCTGAGATTGGGGCAGATGAAGGTAGTTTGGGTGTTGGGTGGAAAAGAGAGAAGGAAGCAGGACAGGAGAGGATATGGCAACTGGGTTGACAGGTCTGGCTTGGAAAATACC
>NW_015319293.1:0-243 GCF_001447785.1 Gekko japonicus
AGTGCCAGGGGTGCCCTAAAGAGTTCTAAGGTCAAAATACAGAAAGGACAGATGCTCGCATCAATATGAGATTCAGATTGCTGAGTGCCACAACAGTTCCTTCTCTCTCCTGTTAGGTAGACTCCAAAATACCCGGGGGGACAAAGCCACATGAATGATAAAGGACAACCGGTGGGATGGATTTGTTCTACATTATTACCATATATATGAGATTTCCAGATAGTGAGACAAGGCAGCCTTTTC
>NW_015319294.1:0-243 GCF_001447785.1 Gekko japonicus
CCCCAAACAACATGCAACTAACCTTCATAGATGCCACTTTAGTTGGCTTATCTCAATTCCAAGAAGGGAAACTAATAATAGCAGCAGACCTGAATTATATAACCAACTCCAATCTAGATAGGACTTAGAAGCCTCTATCACGCAGATCAACTAAACCTCAGAACAGCACAAAGCTATTACAGGTACTGGCAAAATACCATCTAATTGATGCATGGAGATTAAACATCCCAGGGAGAAAAACTT
>NW_015319295.1:0-243 GCF_001447785.1 Gekko japonicus
TTTTTCTACAAAAAAAGCCCTGTCTGTACTCACAACATTAGCTAGCCAGGACATAGTATTTGGTAATTCCCAGTGAAAAAGACAATCTCCCACAAAACCTCAAATGGTAGTTCCTTTCATAAGTAAACTAATCATCCATGAGGGTGAGGACATTTGAAAATGGACTTCATGTGAGACAGCTGATTGTGTCTGACAATTGATTTGGTAGTCTTCAACTAATGAAATTGACAATTCTCATCCAAA
>NW_015319296.1:0-243 GCF_001447785.1 Gekko japonicus
TAGGGAGGATTCTTCCATGACTTCGATCCTTCACTTGTTCCTCATTATGATACAAGAAAGAAAAGAAGAAACCTTTCAAGATGCCAAGTACAGAAGGATATATGACATGTAGGTGAGAAAACGTCCAATGAAACCACCTTTAGCCCACTAATTACAAACACTGAATATATTTATCTATTTATTTAAAACTTTTCTGTGTTGTCTTTCCACCCAGATAGGGTCCCCAAGGTGGCAGACATCAAA
>NW_015319297.1:0-243 GCF_001447785.1 Gekko japonicus
CTCCATGAATAGGGGCAGTATATCTGAATACCAGATGTCAGGGACAAAGAAAGGGTGGCCATTACCCTTCAGCGCCCTCCTTAAGGGCTTCCCAGAGGGGCAGCCAGATGGCTGATCCAGCAAGGCATTTCTTAGGAAAGGGGGAGAGCGGAAAGAAGACGGCAGGAACGAGGCGGAGAAGAGGCTGGTTAAGTGGAGAGGCACCGTGGGAGGGAAGGAGAGAAAGGAACGCTGGAGGGGCCA
>NW_015319298.1:0-243 GCF_001447785.1 Gekko japonicus
GAATTGAAACAGGGCACGATTCAGCCAAGTGAAGCACTTTTCATTGATTTCAAAGGGTGAGTTAAAGGCTGTCCACCCATGTCTGGAAAATGAGATAAGAGGACCAGTCCTGATTCAGATGGAATAAGATGTTATGAAAGAATCCGGCCTTTGATCCCAATAACACATCAAGGTTGAAATGTTCTTTCTAAAGCATCCTTCCTTTCAGTTTATGTTTTTTCATGATGAAAATGTGGGCCTTTA
>NW_015319299.1:0-243 GCF_001447785.1 Gekko japonicus
AGACTGGGTCAGCGAGGAGAGGAAGACCCGAACGAGCAACTGTATGTTGAAGGCCCTGTCCATTGGAAGATAGGCCTGTTGTTGCACTGTGTGAAAATTGGCCCTGATGAATTGTAGTGTCTGAGTTGGATGAACACAGGATTTGGCGAAGTTCACTGAAAGACCCAGACCAGTGAGAAGGCACAATGTCATGGTGATGTCTTGTTGCAGTTGTTGAGGAGAAGAGGCAACTATCAGCCAGTC
>NW_015319300.1:0-243 GCF_001447785.1 Gekko japonicus
TAGGGGACTATCAGATATCTGATAGGCACTATTGGTAAATCTTCAGAGTCCAAGATGTTCAGGGACATTCAAAGACTGGTGTGTGATATTTGAAAAACTGAAGCCTCATATTCTATCATGTGTGCATCATTCTTTGGATCCGGCCCATACTGCCAGTCATTAGAGAATATGAGTCACACATTTGAAATTATGCTGAATGGTTGCACTACCTTGGATCTCTTCATTGAGACTTCATTCATACAT
>NW_015319301.1:0-243 GCF_001447785.1 Gekko japonicus
AGCCACTGTACAGCTCTGCTACCAAACTGACTGGCCTAAACCCATCAGGACATGTAGGAGAAACGTTTGAGAACTGTCTCATTTAGCTTCCTTTATGTGCAGGTAGCATGAGAAAAATGACAGGTGCTTTCACAAATGGCTGAGGGAAAAGCAGCTGGAGATTTTCTCAGCCTCGGTAAAGAGCTGCATTGTCACTCCCAATTTATCTCCCAAAGAGCCTCTTCCATCAACCAGGAGAAAAAC
>NW_015319302.1:0-243 GCF_001447785.1 Gekko japonicus
CCAGTTACACAATCCTCACAAAGCATCTCTTTGAGATAGATTAGCCCTGAGAGAGTGCAAATGGGCCAAAGGCAAGCAGTGAGCTTAATGACTCAGTGGGGATTTGAACCTAGACCTAACCTAACATTCTAACCACTATGCCTAGGGTCGCCAGGCCAAGCCTGACGCTTGGCAGGAGGGCCTGGGGTGGGGTGGGTGCGATGTCAGAACCCCAAAGAGGCAAAGGGTAGCTCTAGGAATCAC
>NW_015319303.1:0-243 GCF_001447785.1 Gekko japonicus
TACAGAAGAGGCCGTTCCACTGTTATAGAACTTTGTATGATAAGGGTCCTAGAGTCAGAGTGGATCCATTAAGCCATTAAGTCCGAAGGCCCAGAAATCCAAAGATGGGCACTCCCTACCACAAGGATGTCTCTGGTCTCTGCCTTAAGACCTCAAATGAGAGAGGGCCCCTCCCAGGCAATTGGTTCATTATCAAACTGTTAGGAAATTTCTCCTAATGTTCAACTGCATTTTACTTTTATT
>NW_015319304.1:0-243 GCF_001447785.1 Gekko japonicus
GAGATAGGGAACTAGTTGCCGAACCAGTCAAAGATGGTAAAAGGCTGATTCGGCGGCATTGGTGAACTGGGCCTCCATAGTTAACGAGACATTCAATATCACTCTAAACTTCTCACCCTTGGCACTGCCACTAACCTCAACCCACCAAGGGTTGGGAGCCAGATTCCCAGGACCGCCTCCACACACGCACACCCCACGCAACTCAGGAACAGGACCTCTGCATTAGATGGATTTAATTTCAGC
>NW_015319305.1:0-243 GCF_001447785.1 Gekko japonicus
TTTTTTGGGGGCGGGGGATTGAATCAAGAGCAACAGCAGTAAAAACGCATAAGCAAAAAGCCTTGTGGCAACACAGTAAAGGAAGGAAAAAAGGACTTCTCGGTATATCCCGACACCAAACCCTTCCAACTTGCGAGTGCTGCAGGCTTCATCTCCCTGCCTGTGGCCCGTTGATCATGCACGGGATTAGGTTCATTGCAACCCTTTTTGGCACACGGCTGCACCTGACTGCTTGACCACAGG
>NW_015319306.1:0-243 GCF_001447785.1 Gekko japonicus
CTCCTCTGAAGTCATCTCTGCAACTAGAAGTCTTCCTCCAGACCTTTCCAGTGAGTCTGGAGACAGAAATTTTGTTCCCTGCTTTATGTCCAGCTTGCAGGGGGCCAAGGTTCATTCAGCACAGGCAGAGTGAGAGGTGTGAGCTGAGCCATCGGTTCGCTGATGTGTCAAATGGCTCCCCCCCCCAATTAGTGATCCCCAGGGCTATTTGGGGGCAGTTCCAACTGGCTTCAGAATTGGCCA
>NW_015319307.1:0-243 GCF_001447785.1 Gekko japonicus
CCAAACTGGCTCTCATAGGTGCTGTTACATTACTTCTGGGTGCTTGCTCAGAAGTGACATCATGGCATCCACACAGTTATTCCCCCATTTTTTCTCCCATGCTTTCATCAAGCGAACATAAGGTATGCAATAGGGGGACAGGAGGCTGCCTGCCACCTGAGCTGTGGGTGCTGAGGACTGACGCAGAGAACCTCTGAATGCAAACAGATGTTCCACCACTAAGCTATGGGCCCGATAATGACC
>NW_015319308.1:0-243 GCF_001447785.1 Gekko japonicus
CTGCAGCTGTTCCCCAGGATTGGAGGCACGGAAAAATCTTTCCCAACACCTCCTGCTATCCAGGGTCAGCCCGAGTGCCTTTGGTCCCCTAGACAAGCTATCATTTTTAGGGCATGCATGCACACACAAACCCATTTAAGAGAGAGAGAAACGAGAAGTCTGGAATGAACGTTGAACTTACTGGTAATTCGGAACGAACCATGTAAAGAAAAGTAGGTAGAAAAGCCAGCTAGATCCAAGTCC
>NW_015319309.1:0-243 GCF_001447785.1 Gekko japonicus
GGGGTCACCATGGCAACCGCGTCCCGAGGCCTGCGCTTCCTACGAGCGCTTCCGGAGGCCTCGGCTTAGAAGTCGCTTTTAAGCCGAAGGGGGCGCGGAGGGAAACGGGCGGCGGGGGGCGCTGCCTGACTGGCTTTGAGCCGCCCTCTCAGGAGAGCAGCGACGACACACCATGCCCGACTGTTAATAAAATGAATAAAGAGTAAAAAGCCCAGCAGTAGCACCTTTAAGACTAACAAGCTT
>NW_015319310.1:0-243 GCF_001447785.1 Gekko japonicus
CACCCAAGGTTGGCCTGGCCTAGTTGCTTGCACAGACTGCTCAACCGAGAGAGTTCTGTTGAGGATGGAAAGTAGAACTCTGCCCTGGCCCATCTCCACCATCTCCTTTGTGGGGCAGATGATGTCTCGGTATTGTGCACTCTTCCCTGCTTTTCTTTAACTCTTTCTGCCCTTCCCCCCACATCCTCCAAGGGCAGGTGTGCCCAGCTCTTGCTCAGTACAAGATGCTCCTTGTTACAGCCT
>NW_015319311.1:0-243 GCF_001447785.1 Gekko japonicus
AGCGGGGTAGCCCATGGCCGTGGCTGTGGAAGCAGCGCCAATACGGAAAGAATGTGTACAAAAACGCCTTCCTGATAGCCCCAACCTGCTTAAAGCCTTTGAAGTGACAGACCAAAACTGATGTTTAGTTAGTGGCGTGCCGTCCTGATGCTGGAACAAGACGCCAGCCGGCACTCCCCGCTTGGCAAGGTAAGAGGCTAATGCTGCCACTGGGCACAGTTCTTTTTCTTCACAAGCACCCAA
>NW_015319312.1:0-243 GCF_001447785.1 Gekko japonicus
TGGGAGCCAGTGTAGACGGAACAAGACTGAAGTGATGCGGTCCCTACAACCCATTACAGTCAGTGTTCTTGCTCTAGCATTCTGTACCAACTGCTGTCTTGAAGGACAGCCACATGTAGAGGGCTCTGCAATAATCTAATGTAGATATTCCCAGGGCATGTACCACAGTGGTAAGATCTTTCCTGCCCAAGAACCATTGCCTCCTATGTATCAGACAGGAAGCCCAGGTCCAGCAGCACCCCC
>NW_015319313.1:0-243 GCF_001447785.1 Gekko japonicus
GCACTGCCCCCAAATGCCCCCCATGGCTACATGCCTGACTGGGGCCATTATTCTTATTCCTCCACCACCACCATTTTGGGTCAGAAAAAGAGCACAGTGGGGAAAGTGGGCGCCCCCTCTCCCCCTCCTGCATCACATAGTTCCTAAACAGAACTAGGTCCTTGGCAGTGCTTTTAAAAGAATTTCCCCGCGGTGTACTCTCGCCTACAAAATGGCGCCACATTCCCATTGTTCTGCTCTAAC
>NW_015319314.1:0-243 GCF_001447785.1 Gekko japonicus
CCCTTTCCTAATAATCCCTAACATAAAGTGTGCCTTTTTCACCACTTCACCATACTGGGTTGACATTTTCACTGATACTTTCATCCAGTACAACCCCAAGATATTTCCCCCTCTCCATCTCAGCAAATTCAGATCCTATTTAACCTATCCCATGATGGGAGCACTGGTATGTTAAGCCAGGTCCCTTGCTAAACAGAGCTCTTTTTGAACAGTGTATTTTGTAAGACTACAAAGTTACACAGA
>NW_015319315.1:0-243 GCF_001447785.1 Gekko japonicus
TGCCACTGGACTCAAACTTTGTTCGCCTGTTTTGAATAGCGTGTGTAGTACGAGGAGCAGTGTTTTGTTATCTTGTCACCAATGCAAGTCAATGCTTGTGAAACAGGAGAATTGATACATATTGACCAGTGTTTTTGTAAACTTTATTCTCTTTTGCTAATGTAATTTGGCATCTGAAATCGTTCCACTCTCCGAGAAATAAGGACAGACAGGCTCACATTCTAGCTGCATCTGAGGAAGTGA
>NW_015319316.1:0-243 GCF_001447785.1 Gekko japonicus
AATTAGCTCACAGTCAAGGAATGAGAACTAGGAGCAAACACATTGCTAATAGATATCAAAATGTAAAGTCTGCTATATGTAACAATTTTATTTGTATACATCAATGTGCATCTGCAGAAAATATTGCAGATTTGTTCACAAAGTGTTCAACTGTAAGTAGATTTCAACTGCTAAAAAGTAAATTGTGTATGTGTTAAGCTGCATCTTGGGAGGCGTGTCAGCATATTGTTTTGTATTGCTGGC
>NW_015319317.1:0-243 GCF_001447785.1 Gekko japonicus
GTCTCCTATCCAAGTACTAAACAGGGCCAACCTACTTAGCTCCCAAGATCTGGCAAGTTTGGGATATCCTTGACTATCCAGGTCATTTATTAAAAACATAGCTATACCTCATCTCCAAAAGAATTCTGCTTGAGGCAGTTTGCAAAATAAAACAACACACGACACCTGGTTAAAATAAATCTGCTGTACTCTCTGATCGGTGCACATACAGGTCCTTCCGGGGTGGGGGGCTTGTCCTTTGAC
>NW_015319318.1:0-243 GCF_001447785.1 Gekko japonicus
ACAAGTAAAGCTGAAAGGGAAGAAAGAAAAAAGGTGGGAGGGAGGGAGAAGATGAAGCAAAGATAGGATTATGAGGAGAGGAGGAAACACTGAGATAGTGTGGGGAGGGGGAACGGAACATCCTTTGTGAGTTTTCTGGGTGCCTCAGTTGTATCTCTGTAGTGGGAAACTGGCTTGCATGCTTGTAGATGATGAAAGCAGCAAAACACAGCTACTCACTGACATGGAACAAATTAATTTCAA
>NW_015319319.1:0-243 GCF_001447785.1 Gekko japonicus
CACCTTGAAACGGATCCGGGTTGCCGTTGCGAAGCATGACTGATAACTTTAAAAACCTGGCATCCGATGAAATCCGATGAAATCGGATGCCTAGGATCCACTAGAAGCTCAGCAGCATGCTTGAGCCTGAACATTTACTGAGATCAGCGTCCTATCTGAATGTATTCTCTTTCATGACTTGTTGTAAAGCCGTTTACGAACAATAGAACTTTCATACTACTCTAACATTTCCTGAGGAAGATC
>NW_015319320.1:0-243 GCF_001447785.1 Gekko japonicus
GAAAATTAATAAATAGATTATTAAAAAAGCATCTTGACCTTCCTTCAGGTGAAGAGATTCTTGTATAGGCAGGTGCTTTGAGTACAAATTTTCAACAAGAAAGTGATGGTATCTGTTCCATATTTGTGTTATTTGGATAAATATTGCATTGATACATCTTTAGTCACTCTGGATTTCCTATTTTGGACAGAAAAGGAAGTTATCAATGTTATAAATAAAACTAGGAAAAAGGCCTGTTGTGGA
>NW_015319321.1:0-243 GCF_001447785.1 Gekko japonicus
GGTGTTTTCCAGGTTTCTGTTTGGGTTAGGCAGCATGAGGTAACCATTACCACTGATGCCTCTCTAGATGGGTGGGGAGGGTATTGTGGAGACCTCTGTGTCCAAGGATAGGACAGTTGCATATAATGGTTTTAGAGTTTAGGGCCATTAGATATACTCTTAATTCTTTTTCAGATATTGTCCAAGGGAAATCGGTTCTCATTCAGACCAACAGTGTTTCTGCCATGTTCTACATGAACAGGC
>NW_015319322.1:0-243 GCF_001447785.1 Gekko japonicus
TATTCACTGTAACATGTGAACAGGGTTTCTGAGTGTCACATGTTCTTGCACAGTATTGCTGTTCCAATGTTCTATAAATCCATGTTTGTCATATGTTAAATAAAGTGACCCCCGGTGAACGGAATTCAGATTTCTATAATCAAGGTTGATATAGGTGGTCCAGTTTCTTGCCCATTTTCTGCCAATGGCCTTGTGCTGCATAGCATTAAATGTAAAACACAATGACTATTGCGTAAAATATAT
>NW_015319323.1:0-243 GCF_001447785.1 Gekko japonicus
CTCCTATCTAATGTACTGTCCACCAAACAGGCCACAATTGGGGTCCTCGGCATCTTTATACCATCTCTCACACACACACACAAATACTAACCTGACTGAAAGGTCTTACACGCACTGCCACTTTCACACTGTCAGAACTTGGCATGTTTTGTTGCTTTCACTCTTCCAAGAAATCCAGAAAAAAAACACTCAAGTCTATGCATCCGTTTATCTTCAACATCTTGCTTTAAGAGGGAAAAAAAA
>NW_015319324.1:0-243 GCF_001447785.1 Gekko japonicus
CAGATTACATGGTGGTGTGCTGTCCTTTAGTGCTCCACCAAAAACAGCCAGCATAGGTGGCCCTTCTCAGCCTCTGCAATGGGAAGGGCAAGAACAACACAGCTTGCTGAGCAGAAATAGGCATAGCTTCCACCAGTATTTTTCCACCCACACCCTAGGGTTTCACTGATGGTCTTCCTCAGAAAATCACAGTAAGACTCACTCCATCTGCTAAATGCTTATGCCACCCTTTCCAGCAGCCCT
>NW_015319325.1:0-243 GCF_001447785.1 Gekko japonicus
TCTGAGGAGACTTGTGCCCTGCAGGACTTACCTGAGTTCTGCAGGGCATATAAATGAAAGTTATTCTGCTAGGCCTCCCAGTAATGAAATTATGGTGGATTCTACCAACATTGCTGTTGATGTTTTATGCCAAAAGCTGTGTGCTGAGGTTAATTGGATTTTATTGACATTATGGTTTTCTCCTTGTTCTTGTTCTTATATTGTTCTGTTGTTAGCCACCCCGAGTCCCATTCTGGGGGAGGG
>NW_015319326.1:0-243 GCF_001447785.1 Gekko japonicus
TTTCTCAACTGAAGGGGAGGGGCATGCACAAAGCTGAGTTAAGGAGGCAGTAGCACAGTTCTCACCAAAGAGTACAAATCAACACTCACATAAGATAAATCTTCATGGAAAGTGACTCTTTTAAAGTTACAATGTAGAGAGTGCCCCCCCTCCCAAATTAACAAGCGCTTCCCTCATTTGTGTTTATCCCCAGTGAAGTTCTTATTTCCTTCCTTTCATCCCCACTAGGTAAAGGTAAAGGTT
>NW_015319327.1:0-243 GCF_001447785.1 Gekko japonicus
GTCTTAAAGGTGCCACTGGATTCTACATTCATTAAGCAGGAAGGAGTGATTACTGAGCAAATGCCAGATGGAACAGAAGAAGTCTTCAGCTGCTGTCGGAAGATGGCAACTGAAGGGAAAAGACAAATCTTCCTGCTATGACTAAGAAGGCCCTCTCCCAAGTTGCCATCCCTCCTAATTTCAGAAGGTGGGGACACCGAAGCAGGGCATCAGGAGATTATTGCAGTGGTTGGGTAAATTCAT
>NW_015319328.1:0-243 GCF_001447785.1 Gekko japonicus
CATGCGCATGATCGCAGAATCGGATGAGCGAAGCCCTGCCCATGCGCGCAAATGGAAACGGGAATGCGGAAGCCGAGTGGAGGGTTGAACGGCGAGGGCGACAGATGCTATCATACCCCAATACAGGCCCGATGGACAGGCGATGGAGGGAGAGGGGGAATCCGTTATCACAGCTGTCCTAACCACCTACGCAAAAGTGGCCATGGCAACCTTCCAGAGGTGGCAAGCCTGCCTACAGTGGGA
>NW_015319329.1:0-243 GCF_001447785.1 Gekko japonicus
AGTTGGATTGACTTGGATCAAGCTAATTAAGCCTGAAGTTTAAATAACCCAGAGAAGTGAGTCATGAATATGTCTCTTGTTTATGAAGACTCTCATTTTGAAATGCATGTTTCTCAACAAGCCCACATTTATACGGGCTGTTGTACCAATAAAAACATATTGGTTTATAGCTTCTAGGAGCATAATCCAGATTCCTTAGCTGGGCCTTTTGCACTGTAGATTTAGCTCTGCTTAGATATGAAA
>NW_015319330.1:0-243 GCF_001447785.1 Gekko japonicus
TCTGGAGCAGTTCCCAGGCAGGTTTTACCTTCCTCCTTTTCTCCGCAGGCTGGATTTAGGCAATTTGTTATTAACGGACTCTTATTGTTCATGTTGGTGTGTTCTGAATAAAATCATCTTCTGTTTACCCTCATTATACTCCTGAAGGGATGCAGCACCTTCCAGACACTATCTATATATCTAATGCATTTGAATGCCCAGGGCAGCCGCCTAACTGCGCTTGGGGCTCTTTAGCTTGGAGAA
>NW_015319331.1:0-243 GCF_001447785.1 Gekko japonicus
TTGGGGGGGGGAAATTGGGGGGGGGCTCCCATATCACACATCCCCCCCCCCCAACGGTGGTTCCCAGCTACTACAGTGGATCTCCTTTTTCCTCCTTGCCAGGTCTGGATTCTTTATGGGGACGGCTCTCTTGGGTTCAGCGTAATGGAATTCGACACCTTCGTGAGACATAAGGTAAACTCTCCATCTCGATCACACTGCCTTTCTCTTAGTCCCGTCCTCCTTCCGAGGAGCTCAAAGAAA
>NW_015319332.1:0-243 GCF_001447785.1 Gekko japonicus
TGGGCCAACTACCACATATATAAACTTGATTATGGCAGCAACAATCTGGTACTTTAAAAATTGGATGGTGAACAATCTGAATCTTCCGAGTCCCATGATTATGAGTACACACATTCACACACACCCTATGGCAAAATTCCTATTGGTATTAGGCCTTCCCAGCTCCCGGTGGGGGCAGGGAATTCTCTGCCCTGAGCTCCCATGGCTTTCTGCAGCTCCAAGCAGCAGTGTGGGAATTAACAA
>NW_015319333.1:0-243 GCF_001447785.1 Gekko japonicus
CAGTAGCCCCAGGAACGGGGGTCTGTTTCGGCCGCCTTCCCCTCCCCGTCTGTGTGGAGCGAAGGAGTGGATGGAGAAGAAAACGGGAATGCGCCTGAGCCACATTTTCTGCCTGTTTTATCAGCTGTGTTTCCTGTCAAATGGGATCACTTCAGGTAAATCCAGCCTTCTCTCCTGGTTCTGGCGCCATCCTTAGTTTCTTTTCTTGAATCTTGTCTTCCTCAGCAGAATTTACTTTTGCTG
>NW_015319334.1:0-243 GCF_001447785.1 Gekko japonicus
GTTTAGAGATGTACTGCCAAGCTTCTAATAATAGTCAAAGCCCCCCGCCCCATTTCAAAGTAAAATAATTTGAAAATATTTTTGAGAATATCCAAGTGAGGCAATGGAAAAAACAGTGTACCTCTGTGCAATCAAACACACTTGGTAAACCTAAGTGCCTTTGACTGGATACAAAATTGTCAAGCGCTTAGTATTTTGAAAAGTATTATCACACTGCTGAAATATTAAATATCCTTACTGAAG
>NW_015319335.1:0-243 GCF_001447785.1 Gekko japonicus
AATTATAGCCAATAGATTACCCAAAGTCACACAGGATACCAAACACCAAAGCTAGCCTTTTTCTGCCTAACACTGTTCTGGAAATCTTGTTAGACGGCAGAAACTTACATCCAGGTGAAGACCTCTAAGAAGCATGGACTACAATTTTAGCAGTTTTCCAAGCATAGAGTCCCATGTAGTCAGACAGGTAATTAAGCCTCTGGCGGAACATTATAATTATATACTTCTAGTTCCTCTAATCAG
>NW_015319336.1:0-243 GCF_001447785.1 Gekko japonicus
GGTGCCTGGATGCTCAAAAAGGTTGGGGGCTCCTGTGGTAGATCATTTCTCGATCAGGTTTAGATTTGCAGTTCCCTATAGCCTCTGCAGGTTCAGAGGCCTGTTAGAATTATCTGCCCCTTTTGATTGCTGGATTGAAATAGTTTCCTGATAGCTTGTAGGGATTTTTTCCAGTGGATGTGACTGGGAATTCTGTTGCAGGTGTGGTTGATCTCTGAAGTGGAGAAATGTCCCAGTCAGCTA
>NW_015319337.1:0-243 GCF_001447785.1 Gekko japonicus
AAAAAATAGGTATATGAATCTGAAATCCATGGGAGGAATTCTACTGCAAATGCCATTGGCCTGGCCTGATGCAATACTGCAATGAGCTGATTCGAAGTCTACTAGTTTTGTGTGTATTTCCATTCTTCACTGCTACCTTAATTGGTTGGTTGTCTAGGTCTTGAATGATGGTAGGTATTCATTTTTGCCTTCATTGAATGCATAATGGTCATGATGGGTCTTCCTGTTTTCCTACTGCCTTCA
>NW_015319338.1:0-243 GCF_001447785.1 Gekko japonicus
TCTTTAGCATATGTTGCTACCCCTCTTTTCTTTATTACGTCTGATGCTGCAAATAGTTTACCTAGCTTCTTATTTTCTAAATGTTTTTGATCCTGTTTTTTAATATGCGTCTCTTGCAGACATATTATCTCTGGTTGTAGCTTTCTTAATTGATGAAATATTCTTCTCCTTTTAGATTGACTGTTCAGACCGTTTATGTTTGCCGAGAAAATGCTTAGATGTCTTATTTTTTCCATTTTACTT
>NW_015319339.1:0-243 GCF_001447785.1 Gekko japonicus
TGTTCTGGTTGGATTGTAAATGTTTACACTGCAGCACCTTAAGTACATTTTTAGGATCCAACAGTAAGAAATTGCATGGTCTTCAGAAATCCAGTGATCTCATCAGGTGCTTCAGAATGAAATTTTTTGAGAGTCAAAATACTAGGAAATGTTTGAGTCTTGAGTTTTGAGCATCCCTGTGGGAAAGCAAAACATAATAATCATCCTGGTAAACCTAGACAAAGGTGCATAAGATGTACTTCC
>NW_015319340.1:0-243 GCF_001447785.1 Gekko japonicus
TGGCACAATGTTATCTATCGATTTCTGAAATGTCTAGTAATTCCAAGAAGCAAAGAAAGTTATGCAGGGATTAGGGATATTTGTAAAGTGAACTTTCACTTACATACAGACATGAAATCAGAAACTCCCCATTACCAAATCAACCTAGCTTTGTTTTTGTACACAAAAGTCTCTTTATGTGCGTGCAAATACAGTCTCTCCGTGAATGCACAAAGTACACGAGAGCACAAGGCCCGATGATCA
>NW_015319341.1:0-243 GCF_001447785.1 Gekko japonicus
GCTGCTGGCAGGATGGGCTGTAAACATACTTATCTGGAGAAATCACACTGTAGAAGAAAGAACCTGCAATTCTAGTCATTTATCTCCTGATCTGAAACTCGTTAGGTTTCCAGATTTCCCCCTTCTGGTAATGTTACATTTCTTGGAGATGTTGTTAAAGTGTCCTACTGTCCTACTTTCACGCTTGTGAACATGTAAGAGTGGGCAGTGTAGAAGAGGGGCTATGGCTCTCTGGTAGAGCAT
>NW_015319342.1:0-243 GCF_001447785.1 Gekko japonicus
CAAAATAAGCTGGGGCCGGCCCTGCTTGCTGCAGTCACATCCTAAAAAGGTACTGGGCCTGGTGTCGTGGAGCCACTGTGTTCCATTTCCGGCCTGCCGTAATAACCTTGGAGATGGGCATTCCGTCATCAGTGCCCCAAATTCTCTCGGTGGGCAGGGCCTTGTCTCAAAGAAAGGTTGTTTTTCCCCTTTGGAGGTGTCTGTAGCACACATAGTTCCCATCAGCAAAGGTGCTTGGAATGG
>NW_015319343.1:0-243 GCF_001447785.1 Gekko japonicus
TCACAACAACCCTGTGGGGTAGGTCAGGCCGAGAGGATGTGACCGTCCTAAGGTCACCGAGCGAGCTTCCGCGGCCCAAGAGGGATCTGAACCCAGGATCTCCCAGATGCTAGTCGGGCCCTCCTAACCACGACACACCCCACTGGCCGCAAACCTCTGCGTTTCCCACGCAACTCTTTGGCCGAGGCGAAAAGAAAGGGCAACGAGGCATTCCAAGTTCCCTCCGGCATTTCAGCCAGAGAC
>NW_015319344.1:0-243 GCF_001447785.1 Gekko japonicus
AGATTCTTTTCAAGCATCCTCCCTTGGTAGGTGTAAGGTAAGAAAATGTGGGGAACTACCAATCACAAGCAAATCTGGGTGAGTAGTAGTACTTAATACACCAAAAATTCAAGAAACATCAGAACAAGCAAGGATTCTTAATAAGTTTTAAAATATTAAACCAGTCATTATCAAATATATCTCATTAAAAGTGTTGTAAATGGGTTCTACTTGACCCTAATATTAGATTAGTAAAGTACAATT
>NW_015319345.1:0-243 GCF_001447785.1 Gekko japonicus
CTAAGTAAAGCAATTAAGTCTCTTCTCAGTGGCCTGTCTGTTAAAAGCACTGTGGTGTCACATGGTTGGTTTGGTGTGTTTGTTTTTATTTCCTGGCAGTAAAAAAAAAATCAGAGATAACATGATTAGCATGGAGGCGATGCTAGATATATTTGCATAAGAGTTTGCACTTACTTGGCGTGGTGGCAAAAGGAGGATCCCAGGTTTTGTGGCGTTCTAGTGATGAGCTGTTGTCATAACACA
>NW_015319346.1:0-243 GCF_001447785.1 Gekko japonicus
TTTTTATAGTGTTGTGGCTGTTTATGGGCCCTGCACCTGGAAATAAAGCCGTGGATAAGAGGCAGTCAGAGGCGGTTGGCTGTTCCTTTATTTAGTCTGTTTATACCTCGACTTTCTCCCCGATGGGGGACCCAAAGCAGTTTGTTTCTCCTCTCCTGTATTTTATCCTTACTACTCTGTGAGGTAGGTTAGGCTGACAGCGGGTGACTGGCTGAAGGTCCCCCCCAGCCAAGTTCCTGGAAC
>NW_015319347.1:0-243 GCF_001447785.1 Gekko japonicus
GCATCTTAATCTTGATTGTGTCATGAAACAATGTAAATGGGCCATCGTAGTTTTAACACTACAGACAGAATTTTCGTATCACTGCTCCTCAAACACATTCCTGCCCAGCGGAGCTTACACATTCAATCTACCAGCCATAAAATGTACAGAAATCAAGTGACATATGTCTTTGTGTGAAGTAGATCACAAAATATGATGAAAATCTGTGTGAAGTTGGGTACAAGACAGGACAAAGATCTTGAA
>NW_015319348.1:0-242 GCF_001447785.1 Gekko japonicus
AAAATGCCCTGCCTTACAATGATCCCACCCACTTTCTGAAAAGATTGATGCATGCTAAGGGAAGTACTGTTGGGCACCATGGTGCCCATAGTTGCCACGCTGGTGGGTGCCAAGGGAAGTACTGTTGGGTATCATGGTGCCATAAATGCCATGCTAGGGAACCCATACTGGGGCCAAGGACAGAGCTGGCTTGGGCAAACTGTGATGAGCAATTTATGTATACAAGGTGAGATTTGGAGGTA
>NW_015319349.1:0-243 GCF_001447785.1 Gekko japonicus
AAATGCTCTGCTACGCTTAATGTCTGAGAGATGCCAGCATAAATGGAAGCAAAGGTGCTGGAGCAAATGCATACCTAAGCCCTCCTTGGGATGAGGTTGTGCATTCCAGCCTGCAATCACATCCACATTCTTATCCGACTACTTCCACATTTGTTTGTTTGTGATTTATGATAGATTGGGGTGACTTCCTGTAATATTGAATGACACACAGACAATGGCCCAATCCGCATCTAGCATCTGCTG
>NW_015319350.1:0-243 GCF_001447785.1 Gekko japonicus
GCACACCAGGAGGCATAAGCTGAGCGCTAGGAGGCACACCGTGGTGGTGAAGAAG
The DNA here is from genome assembly GCF_001447785.1 of Gekko japonicus. Taxonomy (NCBI): domain Eukaryota; kingdom Metazoa; phylum Chordata; class Lepidosauria; order Squamata; family Gekkonidae; genus Gekko; species Gekko japonicus. Next base: position 56 of record NW_015319350.1, read on the forward strand.
AAGCCAAAGCGCAGAGCCATGGAAGACTCCTCCTGGACCGGTTGTGACAGAAATGCTACATTGCTGACCAAAGAGTGTACTCCGGAATGTTCCTGTACAGCGCTGGAGAAACAGGACCACTTCTGACACCATGAAAATGTCCCCTGGTAGGCAGTGTTCCCAGTGTGAGCGAGCTCACAGTTTTCAAA
>NW_015319351.1:0-242 GCF_001447785.1 Gekko japonicus
CACAGCTGGCTCACCAGCCAAAGTTAATGGAAGGCACCTTGGCTACCAGTACCACCAATTTATCCAACACAAGGTCTGGGTTCCAGCAGCACCCCCAGGCTGTGAACCCCATCTTTTTAGGTAATGCAATCCCATGCAGATCAGTAACCTCAAGTCCCAGGGCAGTCCTTCTTGCTATAAGTAGCACCTCCATCATTTCAGGATCAAGCTTCAGTTTATTGGCACTCATCCATCCCAAAACT
>NW_015319352.1:0-242 GCF_001447785.1 Gekko japonicus
GCAAGGGAGACCTTTACCCTTTACCTTTAGCCCCTTAGAGGCCAACATGAGTTTCAGAGTATCACCTTTCAGGGCTCAAAACTCCCTTCATCAAACTCAGGTAGGAATGGACATCTGAGTCTTTTTATCTCAGTCAGATGGTGGGAGGGACCTTTTAAAGAATGGTTGTAAAGGATGCAAAGGGACCAGGGCCTGCAAGAAACCAAGATTCCGGCTAGCGATGCCATCCTCCAGGTGGGACC
>NW_015319353.1:0-242 GCF_001447785.1 Gekko japonicus
TTTCCCCTTGTCCCCACCTTCCTGATGAAAATCACTCCCCTATCCCAGCTGTTGTTGGGGGCAGGTTTTGGAAAAATAAATTAAAAAATAAACAAGGGTATCATGACCCCTTAAAGACTAGCCTTCAAAAAAAATGGTATCTGCTTTTGTGGACTAGAGCCCATCTTATCAGGTACATCAGGAGGATGGATCCTCATCCATATTCATATTCATGGTAACATAAGAACATCTGAAGAGCCCTG
>NW_015319354.1:0-243 GCF_001447785.1 Gekko japonicus
GACTCTGAAAATTTGGGACAGATACAGGTCAATACTGGCTCCAGACGTCTCTCCTCTGTCGGTATTCACCAAGCAAACCTGGTTCCCACCTGGAATGGAAGCTGATGCTTTTGCAGCCTGGATTGAGGGAGGTTTTCACAAGCTGATAGATCTCGCTCCAAAGGGCTCTCTTCTTCCGAAGACCCATTTTGAACAAAAACTGCAAACAACAGTTTCATGGTTAAAATATTACCAACTGAGGAG
>NW_015319355.1:0-242 GCF_001447785.1 Gekko japonicus
ACCACCTGTATTGGCATATCACTAAACCCATTTTAAAACTCTCTTCCAGTTCCTGAACCTTCCTAATACAGTAGTCACACATAGCCTCTCCAGCCATGAAAGCTAGAAACTTGATGATTGGGAAGGAAGAGAAGAAGAGTGTAGGTCAGGGGTCCCACACCATGGTGCCCTCTGAAAGTTTTCAGAAAGTGGGTGGGGCCAAGTTGGGCTTTTGTCCAGCAAGGCTTCTAATTGGCCACTGG
>NW_015319356.1:0-242 GCF_001447785.1 Gekko japonicus
TTTCAATTATCCTTCATATCAAGAACAGAGCAGGAAGGAGCGCACAAACAAGCCATAGTCATACCCAGCCCATCATCTAGAGATTATCATGTCATCTGAATGTGGCCAGTAACATAAATAATGACATAAAGAGAGAAATTCACCTTATGTATGAAATGATAAACTGTTCCCTGTTATCACTGGTGACTGAGACAGAAGGATATTCCGTCCCCATAATGAAGAATCCTCACCCAGTTACGCAG
>NW_015319357.1:0-242 GCF_001447785.1 Gekko japonicus
CCCCCCCCACTCCCTCCTCAGGCCAAGACCTGACAAACACCCAGTACAGAGTTGCATGATGGTGATTGGAGGGGGGGCAGCAGTCCACCTTCCGAAATAGAATGAGAACCTCCAGGATGCATTGCTCCTAGCTGGAGGACAGGAAGGAATGAAGGAAGGAAGGAGACCAGGGCTTCCCCCTCCAAGAGCCAGGGCAGCCGCGCTTCTCTTGCGTTGCTCCATAGCTCTTGGAGACAAGCCAT
>NW_015319358.1:0-242 GCF_001447785.1 Gekko japonicus
TGTAGATATTACTCTCGGGACTTCAGTATTTGAGGGAACAATACAGTCACTTGCTATGAATATATGTAGCAGTGAGGACATCAAACATTGTGCCAGCTACTACTTCATGCAGTGGTAAAGCTTTAAAAAGTGTGCTAAAACTGGAACATCATTTTAATGTGTTTTTAATGTTCACTACCAAAATATAAAAGTGTTTAATATACCTGGGGCTGCAAGAGGTTCTTTCACTGGCCTTGATTTTC
>NW_015319359.1:0-243 GCF_001447785.1 Gekko japonicus
GGGGGGGGGGATCTATACCTTTTTTCAGCGTCAGTGTTATTCCAAATCTACACAGAGTGAATAAAATCTATTCCCATTGCACCACTGTTCTGTTTCTTCATTCCTTGGGATCAAGTGAGGAAGAAAGGTATGAGGACAGAGTTCAGTGATTTCAGCAATGGAGGAAAGTTAGGAGTAGAGCTAACTACAAAGATGGGAAAGGCATCTGAAGATGTCAGCAGTGGCAAAGGTTTGGAAGGTGGA
>NW_015319360.1:0-242 GCF_001447785.1 Gekko japonicus
CACTCCTTTAAGAAAAACTGCAGCAGCAAATACAAAGGTCACATGAGGACAAAAATTGTTAAAATCATTAGCTAGGAGTTGCCAGTACTCTGTCTTCATGAGCTAAGTCTTATTTCAATAATATAATTCATTAATCAATGAGACTTAAGGGGAATAAGGGATGAAATGTTTAGTTCAATAAGTCCATCCGACTATAGAACTTGTCAAATTTTTGATCAGGCACATTTTTCAATTTAACATTA
>NW_015319361.1:0-242 GCF_001447785.1 Gekko japonicus
CAAACAAACCAACTCCATTGGTTTACTTCTCGTCCCAGCTTCGTTTTGCGCAGGTTATCCACACACCCACCCAGAACAAGCCATTTACTCGCCTGAAATCTTGCCCGGGGTGGGGTGGGGGGGAATGAACCCTTACAAAGCGTCGCCCTCCCCTCGATGCTTTGAATGCAAAACGCAATTTCCCCTCGCCGGCCATGCAAAGCGAGCAAAGGCAGGCGGGCGAGCCAAAGGAATTGCGCCCT
>NW_015319362.1:0-242 GCF_001447785.1 Gekko japonicus
GCTAATGCCACCCAGAGAGATCAAGCTGCTACAGAGTGGCAGGTCATCCAAGAGGCCTGGTATCTCAGCTGCTGCCCAGTGATGCCAACCGGCTAGTGAAATGGCACTTTCTGCCACCCTCTGCTGCCTGTATTCTCCCTTATGCTGCTGGTGTCTTTTTAGGAGGGCAACATTTACAACTTCCCATGAGCACTAACAATAAGGAATTTTGATTGTTTAAGCAGAAACGGAAAAGAAAGCCT
>NW_015319363.1:0-242 GCF_001447785.1 Gekko japonicus
TTCTTGCAGAGGCTCAAAACGGGCTACAAAATTCAGAACATGCAGCTTCTTTGAAGAGATAAGTGGCAGAAAAGCAAGACAGAAACCTCTTATAACACCTGTCCGGAATTTGCACTCTCAGGCCAATGTCATTTGGGGCAAAATATAAGGCGGCATCCACAAAATCCAGAATAGGGAGGAGCTCCGTGCATTACAACCGAACCGCGCATCACAACAAACCCCTTTCCCCCAACCCACCTGTC
>NW_015319364.1:0-242 GCF_001447785.1 Gekko japonicus
TTGATCAGGTCTGGGCCCTCGTGGCATTTTTAAATTGCCTATTTTATGCTTTATGGAAGATACAAGGGTGCCATCACATCTAGTTTGGCCCTCAGTATCTGGATAGTCAGTATCAGAGAAAGGAGTACTCTTCAGGCTTTAACAGTCAAAGCCAGCCCTTTGAATTGCACCCAGAAACTCACGGGTAGCAGTCAGCTGCCGACAGACAGAAATACACTGAGGGTCTTCTTAAGTAAACAGAG
>NW_015319365.1:0-242 GCF_001447785.1 Gekko japonicus
TCAGCCGGAGGGCCCTTTAAATCTTGCAACCATCCCTCTTCCTCCCCTCTGCCAAGGCTTAAAGGGCCCTCCAGCAGATCAGTGGGCCCTTTAAAACTTGCAGAAGGTGAGGGAGAGGGAAGGTGTGCAGCCTGCAGGCGCCCCGCTCCCTCACTTCCTGCAAGGGAGAAGGGTGGCCCCACGCCTTCCCTGAACTCCAAACGGTGATTAAAGGGGTTCCCTTTAAATGCTGTTTTTCTAGT
>NW_015319366.1:0-242 GCF_001447785.1 Gekko japonicus
CCACCTACCTCTTCATTTTGATATGCAGTCACGGCTATGAACTGAGTTTCAGGAAAGGAACAATTCATTACCATCCTGTGTGGGCCTCCGACACGGACAATATGAACCTGAGGCTCATATTTATGTAAAGAATTCAGCATTATCTATAGTGAGGAAAAGGGAGAGCTGGATTAGCCAAAGACAATCCAACTGAAATTAGTTGATATGTGCAGCCTGATCTTATGTTTGTATACTCAAAAGTA
>NW_015319367.1:0-242 GCF_001447785.1 Gekko japonicus
TATAGATAACTAACCAGAGTTACTAAGATCCAGGATTCACATGCTAGGATGTAATTCTGATTCAGGATCCCAGTTTGTGGGTTTTCAGAGTTAGTGGGGTTGCCAACATTCCTGCATTGCTGTAATCAAACTGTGTTTAACAGTGTCCTTTGGCCCTACTGCTGTCTCCATAGCTGTCCTTAGATTAAAGACCCCCTGGGGTGTTCTATAGGGTTACCATTACCTTGAAGCCTCTTTTAGGT
>NW_015319368.1:0-242 GCF_001447785.1 Gekko japonicus
ACTGTGCAACTGAACAACAACAAAAGGGCGGGGAACCCTATCTACCAGCATTACCAGTTTCCCTCCATTCTAGCTAGTTGCCAGGTGAGAGGTCTTCTTCATAGTGGAGGGAATGGGGGGAAAGGTAGGGTCACCAACTTCCAGGTAGCATCCGGAGATCTCCCAGAGTTACAACCGATCTCTAGATGACAGAGAACAGTTCCTCTGAAGAATATGGCAGCTCTGAAAGATGAACGCGATGG
>NW_015319369.1:0-242 GCF_001447785.1 Gekko japonicus
ATTTGTGGCTGTGGTAAATCAAATACTTCTGCTCTATGTAATTGAATATGTACAAAATGTACATGCTTTTCTTTCTCCCAACTGTACTGACAATAATTTACCTTAAAACATTTTTATTGAACAAGAACACACTACTCCCAGTAGGAAAAATTAATTTAAGTATTAATGTTATTGATTACCTTTATATGTTAAACTACTTCCAAAGCAAAACTGTGTACACTTAATGTTATAATGTTTGTATT
>NW_015319370.1:0-242 GCF_001447785.1 Gekko japonicus
ATTATTATTATTACCATGGAGAGGATGCATGGAAGTGCTTTACCATTGCTCAATTCCTCCACACAGTATAAAGACTTTTAAGCCAACATGAATTTTTCCTAGCATCAGCTGATGCTGTCAGGTAGAAGAATCACATGGAAAGAATGACTGTATGTTATTGTGATGGGAAGAGCTAAAATACTATGTGCTGTTCCACTTGACTCAAGTCTAAATGCTAATCATAAATATGGCATAGGTTCTTC
>NW_015319371.1:0-242 GCF_001447785.1 Gekko japonicus
AGTCCTGTATAGCTTTTAGAGGAAGAGGCAATCGCTGCCGTGGTAAGCTTCTCTCTCCAGGTTTTTATGGCTGCGTGGGACTCTCTTCATGTCCTGCATTCTGATATGTGCCTGTGCTGGCTTGTGTGGTACACTCGTGACCGTCCTGCCACGGGCTGGAGTGACCTGCAAAGCAGTGCCTTGAGTAATACAAGCTCTAAGGGTTCCCCCACACACACACACCACCTTCATAAATTTCTCAA
>NW_015319372.1:0-242 GCF_001447785.1 Gekko japonicus
CTTATGCCACTTTCTCCTCTGCCTGGGACGGAGAAAGTTTGTTTAAAAGGCAGTACGTGAATAAGGTTGTGATGATGTCACAGACTCCTCTATATCATACAGTAGTTCTTTTCCTGCTTCTCACTTCCAGAGCCAGACTGCGTCAGGCCACAGTTGACAGAAAAATGCAAATTTAATGGCTAAATAGCTAAAAGTAAACCCATATTTTAAGTTGAGTTCTCAAATGAATTAAAAAATGGGCC
>NW_015319373.1:0-242 GCF_001447785.1 Gekko japonicus
GAAAGATACATGCACCCGCTCACTCACAATTTCTGCCCTTCAGCGGTGAAACTGAGGCAGAACACCTGGTTGCAAGCACTTAATGTGTGGATATGGGCAGTTGCAGCTTTTTTTTGGGGGGACATGAAGGTAAACAAGATTGTCTCACATCCTGTTAAGCCTCCATTAATGATTGAGGGCCTTTTGCTGCAGGCCAATTGATAATCCTATCGACTGTTCTAAACTGGGTTGCAAATACTTTG
>NW_015319374.1:0-242 GCF_001447785.1 Gekko japonicus
GAGCGCCGCAACTGGAGCTGCGGCTGTTTGTGGAATTTCCCCTCCCAGAGAGATTCAAGAGCTCCCTGATGCATCTTATAGGTGCCAAGTTTAAGATGTGTTTATTTTTCCAGACATTTGATCCTTGGTTTGTTTTCACCACTTTTATACTGCATTGTCACTAGTTCTTGCTGCCTTATAGCAGTTTCATTGCATTGCTTTATTTCATTGTTTTATAGTGTTTTGTTCAGTGGCTACATTAG
>NW_015319375.1:0-242 GCF_001447785.1 Gekko japonicus
TTATGAGATGGAGCTGAACAAATCCAGATATAGGGCCCTGCGGAGGACACCCGCTTCTCCCGGTTGGAATCCACCAACCAAACTTGGATGAACCACGTTCATGAGGCATTGCTGTCCTCCTCTCCAAGGATAACCTCTACTCTGGCAGGTAAAATGGAGTAAACAGGAAAAGATGGCGCCTCTGAAGTCTCAAATTCCAGCCCTGTGTTTCCAATGGCAGACCCAGATCAGATTTGGGGGTA
>NW_015319376.1:0-242 GCF_001447785.1 Gekko japonicus
GCCCACAGCTGCCCACTGGGGCCAGGGGGGAACCTCCCAGGCTGCCACTTGACACAGCAGATCTGGATGCACATGACTGGTTGGTGAGATTGCCTAGGGCTGCCTAGTGGACGGGCTGCCCTTGAGTGTGGGGGAAGAGCTCTTAAAGCAGAATCTTAAAGACTCCATCAGCATCTTGAATCAGATGGGATGCTGACTTCAATATGATCAGGATGCATATACCGGTAGTATCATATCATATC
>NW_015319377.1:0-242 GCF_001447785.1 Gekko japonicus
GGCATAGCGACTGAAATCAAAATTGCAACCACTAAGATTCTAGGAAGCAGTATAGTGGAGGCACTCAGAACACATGCATCTTGGAGCAAGAGATCGACAACTAACAAGCACTTTCCTGGCTCACAGCTGTTGCCAGACTGAAGCTGTCACTCACTCTCACCCTTTTGGGAAGGAGGAAGGAAGAGAGCATACAAAAATATGTTACATTAAACTGCAGTTTTAATTTTAAAGTAATATTACCA
>NW_015319378.1:0-242 GCF_001447785.1 Gekko japonicus
GGGAAAGGCGGTCCCTTAGGTAAGCCTGATGTCATGGAAACTCTAGAATTTACCCAACCCCCCCACAAACTATAGAGTTTTTGTAAATTCAAGAACACCGGTCACTTCCAGTTTTGAATGGAAGTTATGTCAGTGTGCCGACACGATGCCGGCACACCAGACATAGGGTTGGCCAGGTCCCCCCGGCCACCAGCACGGGGTGGAGGTGGGGGTAAGAATTGCCAGATCCAGGTTGGGAAATT
>NW_015319379.1:0-242 GCF_001447785.1 Gekko japonicus
GGCATATAGATGGCAAGTAACTGCTAGTTTAAAAAAGTAGTAACTTGCTCAAACCTTAGATAACCAAGCCTTTCCAGAGCAAGACCAAGAATCTATCCCCTGGATGATGAGCCAGCTGCCTTCAAGCACTTAGATTGTTCTCAGTAAAAGATCATGGCTCACTCACTGGATGGTTTTGAGAAAATCAATTCTTTTTATAGCATTACTCTCTCAAGTATAGAATGGTAAAAACAAAACAAAAC
>NW_015319380.1:0-242 GCF_001447785.1 Gekko japonicus
GACCAACGCTATTCTACCCATAAAAGATAATGGGATATCATTCCATTTTTGCAAATCCAACCTAATCTCCTTCAATAACTTCATATAGTTTTCCTCCACCAAGGAATTACATTTGTTTGTCATATTAATTCCCAAGTACTTTACTTTATTAACTATTTCCATTTTTGTTACTTCTTGAATTGATTCTAATGTTTTTTGAAGACAATTTTTTGTTATAATTTTGGATTTTTTATAATTAATTT
>NW_015319381.1:0-242 GCF_001447785.1 Gekko japonicus
CCAAGAAAGTTTTCATAGGACTGTACAGTTAAGTACGCTTCCCTGTAGTCCCAGTCCAAATTGGGCCCACATATGGCTGAAGCCATGCAATTCTTTGCAATGTGCAAATGAACCCACGTCTTCCCAGTTCTATTTTATTTAGGACCTTTCTGATCCTCCTTTCCACATTAAAAGATCCTCAAAGGTCCAAAAGCTCTTATTTCAGCATTGTAACCACTATATGGAGCTGCGGTGGCTCAAGT
>NW_015319382.1:0-242 GCF_001447785.1 Gekko japonicus
TTGGGATTCACCATCCCCTCTTCAGCCACCTTTCAAATCATTCAGAACCTACCAGTTGGTCACAATTTGCTAGCTGATCCAGCCTTTTCCCTATCACTTCATGACAGGACCACTTCTGAAAAGTATGTCAAAAACACGGAGAGGAGTCTCCAAATTGGCCACCAGCTTCAGGGCAACTGTGGGAATTGCAGCGGCAAACCTGAAGGGGATAAGATGGGTCATTTCCTGCGGGAGTGCACAGG
>NW_015319383.1:0-242 GCF_001447785.1 Gekko japonicus
CAAAATATTTTGTCCGAAATAACTGTCAGGAAACACAAAGCTCATCTTTCTCAATTATCACAAACTTTATTCAGTAATAGTGAAGAGGATATATATAGCTGATATATTGGTTTATTCATTACTCATTGGTTAATAGCTGTAGATTTCATATTCAATAGATTGTTTTATCTCAGCACATAGTAATAGGAGCAACTCACCGTTATCTTTTCTATCTTTCACTGCCTTTACTCAATACTACTCAC
>NW_015319384.1:0-242 GCF_001447785.1 Gekko japonicus
TGTTGGAAAATTCCTGGGGAGGGTGGAGTTTTTGGAGGAGAGGAAGCGTAGAAGGGATGTGATAACATATTGGCCACCTTCCCAAGAAAATGAACTTCATGTCCTCTGGATCACTGAGCTCAATTTCTCCTTGATACTCTGTAGTTGAGTTTCATGCTGTCCCTACAATGTTCCTGCCCAGTGCCTACACTCAAGTCCCAAATAGTCCATCTGCTCCTTGAAACTGATATGACAAAGTCTTG
>NW_015319385.1:0-242 GCF_001447785.1 Gekko japonicus
ACCTTTACCTTTTACCTTTTTACTATAGCTTAGAACTCTGCATTCCTCCCATCTTATGAGATTCTCATATTTATAAAATTTGCTTCTCTAATAATACACATAATTTGTGTGAGCAGCATGGGTAGATACATAGATCTAGATCTGTGATGGATAACACATGGCTACTCACTCTGCAGCGCAAGGAGAGACACTTCCATCATTACCATTGACCAAAAAAGCCACGCTTGCTCAGGTCTTGCTTC
>NW_015319386.1:0-242 GCF_001447785.1 Gekko japonicus
GAGGGACTTTCTGGGAGTGGGGAGGAGCACACGACATGCGTGCGACGTAATAACATCATGCAGAAGTGACATCATAGAGCTTTGCCCAAAATACGAGTGTCACCAATGTGATAATGTCACTTCTGTGTTTGGGGACGGGGAAGTCCTGAAAATGGGGTTATCCTCTGTCCCCAACTGAGGAATGGCATCCGTAACTTAGAAACTGCATTCAGTGTGCCAGTTCAGCAAATTTTCTCTAACTT
>NW_015319387.1:0-242 GCF_001447785.1 Gekko japonicus
TGTGTTTCCTATCCTGAAATAACTGCTCATAAGAGCATGACCAATATCAATTTGAAACTGTGGCATCTCAGTGCTCGAGATCAGGCTTTCCAACTCTTGGAACTGATGCCACTACTGATGCAATTTAAAATAGCACTGGTATTAGATGTATTTTATGTCCAGAAATCTCCTGTAACATAGGGATGCTGCTGCCTTGGTTGGGCCAGATTTGGTACCTCTAATCTCAGGTTGGGGGGAACTAC
>NW_015319388.1:0-242 GCF_001447785.1 Gekko japonicus
AGGAGAATTATTATCTGGAACCATACCTGAAAGAAGTCGTTCGTGAAAGACTTGAAAAGGAGGCATGGGGAAAGAAGTAACTGATTGTAACTTTCTTGTGCAAATGCTTCCCTAAAGTTCTGGAAGAATTCTCTTTAAATATCTGGGTGCTGAGAAGTCTCACATAACGTTATGATCACTCAAGATTTTGTTCATCCAACTGAAACATTACTAAACCAGCTTGGAATCCTTTCTCCTAAATT
>NW_015319389.1:0-242 GCF_001447785.1 Gekko japonicus
AAACGGTAAAGGTCTTTAAAAATAACTGGTGAATAAAATCTGGCTCTTTTGTCTACCGGTGCTAAAGTTAATTTGCTCCCCTAAAATGTTCCAGTGTGGGCTTTGATGATTAATATTCTCCGGAAAGCCACGGCTCTATTCTTCGGATGTTCCGTGAGATATTTTGCATTCAGCAATGTGAGCAGGCAACCCAAGATTTCTCAGTAGAATTTGATAGCTTTACAGTAACTGACGGCTGCTGA
>NW_015319390.1:0-242 GCF_001447785.1 Gekko japonicus
AAATGTAAACCTCTTTCCTTACTGATCTTGGCTTATATGGAAATGTCAGGAAGCAATTATTAAACACAGTCAAGCATTCGAATTCACTGTGAAAAATACTGGCATGATCCTGCTGTGTCAGATCAAGGATTTCCCATTTCCGACACGGAACAGCCACTGGCTTCCCAACCTAGTGGCTGGAGATCTCCTGGAATTACAACCGATCTCCAATCAATGGAGACCATTTCCCCTGGAGGAAATAG
>NW_015319391.1:0-242 GCF_001447785.1 Gekko japonicus
AGGCCAGGAGACACTCTACAACTGACCTGCATGGTGTCATTTGATTTAGCAAGCAATAATGTGATCTGGGCCCGACGGCCATTGGCAAAAGGCCTGGAGTGGCTGGGAATCATCTGGAGTGATGGAAACACTGCTTATAACAGAGGTCTCCAAAGTCGAATCAGCATCAGACGAGACACCTCCAAAAGGCAAGTTTCTCTGCAACTGAACAGCCTGAAGCCTGAAGACACTTCCATGTATTA
>NW_015319392.1:0-242 GCF_001447785.1 Gekko japonicus
GGAAAAAAGTAAAAAACTTGTCGATCTTTATTTTAGCAGTTACATTGTCCCACTAGCCCGAATCTAACTATAGCCTCAATACCTGTTTTTGATAAATTATTTGATATTAAGGCTTGCTTAGATCTATCCAGATGCAAGTTGAATACACCATTACAGTCATACCAGTAATTATATTGGTCATGGCAAAACTTAATAATTATTCCAGAAGTAACCTAAAAATGGTCTTTGTTTTTGGTGGAAGC
>NW_015319393.1:0-242 GCF_001447785.1 Gekko japonicus
AGATTAGAGTCCGCGCACTTAGCTACTACCCCAAACTAAATGGAGACTGCCTGTTCTGGTAACCTTCCTGGAGAAAATGAATGATTTGGAAGGTGGACTCTCTGGTGTTATAACCCACTGACAGCCCACCCTCCCCAGAGTCCACCCCCATGGCATCATGGCACCCGCCAGCACCCTTCCTGGTTTTGAGAAAGTAGGCGGGGCCAGGTGTGCCTGTTGCCAGTAGGGCTTCTGATTGGCCA
>NW_015319394.1:0-242 GCF_001447785.1 Gekko japonicus
GAGGAGAGAATGAAGTTGTAAGCCACTTTTGAGTCTCCACTGCTGAGAAAAGCAGGGTATAAATATAAATAAATACAACCACCGCCTTTTGAAAGCTGATCAATGAAGCGACAGCTCCGTTTTTGAAGTCCCATGTGTCCCAAGGACCCTGCTATAATACAGACTGGCTACTTTTGCTTGGGAGCACTGCAAAGCCAGCTGGCAGATCTGCAACCAGCGGGCACCTAGCTCTGGGAGAATCT
>NW_015319395.1:0-242 GCF_001447785.1 Gekko japonicus
ATAAGTCTTGCCTTTTCTTCCTGCCTCAATTTATATGCGAGCCATCTAGATGGTTTGTTTGCGTTTTGAAAGAAGTTCTGCCTCGCATATATGATCTTCTTTGCTAGTTCTTCATTCAGCAGGCAATTTATCTCATGTTGACATTTCTTAATTCGCAACAACACATGGGGTGAATCTGGATTTAATTTTAATTTTGCTTCTTCTTTGGAGAGGTTCTGCATAATCTCTTGTATTTTTTGATT
>NW_015319396.1:0-242 GCF_001447785.1 Gekko japonicus
CTCTTTGCAGCTTGGTTTCAACTGAGCTGTAAAGAGGAGCCAGCCCAGGGTCAGAGTTTTGCAAATGTTTTTCCCCCCTCCATGCCTTTTGCAAGCTGTACTACAAGTGAACCCGGAAGGGGCAAGTTCTGGGTGAACTCACCTTCCAGGTGAACTCACCAGCTTCAGAGTTCACTAGTGACATGGCTTGCAAACATTGGAAACAATGGATGGGAGCAACTTCTTCTGGGGTCCATAGAATT
>NW_015319397.1:0-242 GCF_001447785.1 Gekko japonicus
CCCCTCTGCTCAGAGCCCTGAGTCCACCTACAACCCAAGCCCATCAGAGAAGAGGCCTTCACATGCAGGAGGGTATAAATATGGGTCTTTAGCTGCAGCTCCCAATAGCTAAGCATGAGAACAGAGACAAGGTGGCTCAGAGCCCTGAGACCACCTGAAACCCCACCAAGGGGTTCACAAGCATGAGGGTGTAAGTATGGGTCTTCAGGTAAAGCACTCAGTAGCTAAGCCCCCTGCTGGAT
>NW_015319398.1:0-242 GCF_001447785.1 Gekko japonicus
CTGTAGGCTGCTTGCTATTGGTTGGCTGCGAGAAATGGGAGGGGAAAAGGAAGGGGGAGGAGGAACCTAGGACAGGGCTAGCCTCCTGTGTCTTTTACTCTTGCCTAAGGCGTGTCGGTCTTCCTTCTGCTCTCTGTTTTCTGTCTAGCTGCTTCACTGACGTCGTGAGACAAAAATAAGTCTTCTGTCGCCCTCGCCACCTTTCTGTCTTGCTGTTTCATTGATGTTTAAATACCCTCTGC
>NW_015319399.1:0-242 GCF_001447785.1 Gekko japonicus
GTCCATCATGATACATCAGGCTACAATTCAATGTATTGCAGCAGGCGTCAAGGTAGTGGGCCAGGCAACTGAAGCCTTTGTTGACTGAGAGCCAATTCATCCCACAGGCTAAGTTGTTTGTGGGGCCTTCCCCACCCCCCCTGATATTAGTGAAATAGGGAGGCAGTGTGGCCACACACATTAGTAAAATATCCTATATATCTCCACCTATTATGAGATTGTAAGTATATTTAAATTTAATG
>NW_015319400.1:0-242 GCF_001447785.1 Gekko japonicus
GATGGGTGAAAAATGTACTGAGATGAGGACTTTCAAAAATCATTTTATCCCTTGAAAGGGAAACACCTCTTTTGAACTGAAAAGATTCAGTTGTGTCCTCAGCAAAACATGATGTTTTTGCTGCATGCAAATGGTTGGACATTATACTAAAGCTATAGCAATTATTTACAATTGGATTCTCTTGTATTACTATAGTGGGATGTGTGGATGAAGAGATATGTTGTTGTTGTTCAGTCGCACAG
>NW_015319401.1:0-242 GCF_001447785.1 Gekko japonicus
AACGTACGCATTGTACCTCAAATATGGAGACCTGACCGTGCATGCAGAGCGGTTTCTGGGTGGCAGCACCAATGCCGTGTAAATGAACAGAGTGTTTGTCATGCAAGCAGCTCACTAAAGAAGGGGAGGGTGGCGAGCACAAACTCTCCATAGTAATGGCAGCGGCACTTTTCAATGTGGAAAAGCCCTTGTTGCCTGACAGGCTGTTCCACAATCTTGGGAAAGCAAGGGGGAGTGTTTTG
>NW_015319402.1:0-242 GCF_001447785.1 Gekko japonicus
GTTCCACAAGAGGTTCTATCGCTATTGCAAATATTAGGGGGGATAGCGGACAACCTTGTCTTGTTCCTCTAGACAAATTTAAAAAATACGAGTCTCTGCCATTAACCCTAACTTTGGCTTTATTCCCTGTGTAAAGAGCCTGTAACACCTTTAAAAAATTTTCCCCAAACTCCAACTTCCTAAACAAGTCTCCCATGTAAGTTGTTTCTACAGAATCAAATGCTTTCTTGAAGTCTAGTGCT
>NW_015319403.1:0-242 GCF_001447785.1 Gekko japonicus
CAAAATAATTAATTAATTAATTAATTAATCACCTGCCTTTGTGCATTATGTAGAAGTATCAAGACAAGAATGTTTAAGTAATGCCTCCTCATTCTACCTTATACAGACTAGAGAGCCCAGCAATAGGATGATAAATTGGCACATAATGGAACAGCAGACACATCTAACCCATGCAGGAGTTGCACAACTTCCTTATTTGAATGCAAGAAGTTGAATTATGCAAAGGGAACATGTGGCCATTT
>NW_015319404.1:0-242 GCF_001447785.1 Gekko japonicus
CCAAAATGTAGTTTCAGAGATTTTTACTTTCCAGTCTCATCACAGCCACTTACAAGGAGGAAGGAGGGGAGGGATTCCACACCTCGTTCCCTTTGCTTTTTGGAAGATTTAAAGGGAAGGAATCAAAAGTTTTTTTATAAGATTGTAGTTTCAGGTACTCACAATATAATTCTTGTCTTCATCGATGTTATGATTAGGCTTGGGACTCTCTTGTTTAGGCGGCGAGCAAATTCATGCTCGCC
>NW_015319405.1:0-242 GCF_001447785.1 Gekko japonicus
GATGACCTCACCCAGCGGTTTCAGGCAGATGCTAAAGAACATAGGTGACAAGATGGAACCTTGCGAGACCCCACAGGCCAAAGACCAAGTAGCTGAGCAGCAGCCCCCCAGCCTCATCTTCTGAAACCTACCCTTATGGTAGGATCAGAACCACCACAAAACTGTGCCTCCCAATGCCAGCCTGGAAAGGCGGTCCAGAAGGATACCATGATCATGGTATCAAAAGCTGCTGAGAGATCCAG
>NW_015319406.1:0-242 GCF_001447785.1 Gekko japonicus
CAGGGCTCTTCTCATGTTCTTATGTTAACCAGTGCTTTAGGCTGTTTTTCGACAATTGCAGAAAGCAGTTTCCACAGATCTTTCATGTCTCTTCCAAGTTTTCCTGTTAATGATGTAGTCCTTTCCCATCAGCAGAATTTGGTGGCAGAATATGGGTAGAATCCCTGCCTGGCATTTCATTAAAGGGATGTGTCCAAAATTCTCTTCCTCTGAATTCCTCTCGGGATTTTGGAGTTCCAGAT
>NW_015319407.1:0-242 GCF_001447785.1 Gekko japonicus
GGGGTTTGGGGAAGGGAGGGGCCTCATTGGTCCTCAGAGAACCAGTGGAGGGGAGTGGCTATAGTGTTGGACTAAAGTCAGAGAGACCCAGGTTCGAATCTCCACGCTGCCATGGTAACTCATTGGATGACCCCGGGCGGCCTGTCACGACTGCCTTACAAAGCAGTCGTTTCCTGCAGGGGGACTGATGTCCGTTGTCTGGAGATGAGTTGTAAAAACAAAGAGCCAGTTTGGTGTAGTGG
>NW_015319408.1:0-242 GCF_001447785.1 Gekko japonicus
GTAAGCTGCTTTGAGTCCCCACTGGGGAGGAAGATGGGCTATAAATACAGTAAATAAAGTAAATAGATAAAGTATGGATTGCACCATTGCAGGTGTGGATTCCAGCTCTGGGTGCCTGTTCGCCTAGAAAACTAATGCAACAGAGGGAAGCTCAACCACCCACCCTGCTTGCTGTGCTGCGTTTGCTGTTTGTATCGAATTTTGACCAATAGAGAGCATTCTAAAATATGAACATGATCTGC
>NW_015319409.1:0-242 GCF_001447785.1 Gekko japonicus
AGAACAGAGAGGCATTTGGGGAAGTGGCATGCTTGTGAGTCTGTCCTATACAAAGTGGAGAAATTCCTGAGTCCCACCATCAGGAGAGGATGAAACGCCAAACATGCCAGAAGTTGTTTCCATTTAATAGAAATAAATTCTGGATCTCTTTGCGTGATGGGTAAAGTTGCCAGCTCCATTTTGGTAGATTCCTGGAGATTTGGGGATGGAGGGATAGGTTTGGGGAGAGAAGAGACCTCAGC
>NW_015319410.1:0-242 GCF_001447785.1 Gekko japonicus
CTTTCCCAGAATGTTCCCATGAGGCTAATCTGTACATCAGAGCAACACCTATTCACAATTCCCATCCTGCAAGCTCGTCAGGACAGCCACGACTGGATCGTGGGGCTTTCTGGAAATTGCCTTCCTGAATCTGTCAGAGGCAAAGCACCCATTTTGTTAATATTCCAAAACATTACGTAGATCAGAATTGGTTAGAGAGACTTGTGGCGATGGGTGGCTGATCTCTCTGTTGTAGTTCTTGT
>NW_015319411.1:0-242 GCF_001447785.1 Gekko japonicus
TCAGCAGAGGACATGTCTGGATACAGATTTTCCTGAATCGCTCTCATCCTGATCATTGGAATGTTGTCCACATAGGTAGTCAGGGGACTGTACTGAGGAAGTTGAAAGAAGGCAAAAACATTTCCTTCCCTCTTCTGCAAGCATAACTCCATAGACAGAAAAGGAGGGAGTGATTTTGCCTCCTTCCCCATTCTCACTGCAACCCCCAACATGGCTGCTGAGCTATGTGAATCCAGTGTTCA
>NW_015319412.1:0-242 GCF_001447785.1 Gekko japonicus
TCCTTGGCATATCTCATTGCATAGCCCAATGTTATTATGCCACAACAGTTTAAAGAAAAATACAATACATTTCTACAGTTTGTGTAAGATTAAATGTTTGTCTATCTACCAGGTTGATCCTGTACCAAATCTTAGATAAATACTAGAACAGGTTGTGTCATCCAGTTCCATTAATCAGCTTATATGGACTGACAGATTCAGTGTTTATGATTGTGTTTTGGAAAGTAAAACAAATAATGCAT
>NW_015319413.1:0-243 GCF_001447785.1 Gekko japonicus
CCGCCCTCTCTATTACTTTGCCTAAATAAAGCAAGTTGGACACCTGCCGTAGTCTGTAGTCTCTCAGCCCAATATTCCTGTTTCTTAATCCCTCCTGCCTGGCCTGCTTCATGGGACATCCGGCCCACAAACCTCTTCAGTTCCTCAAAGAGTTTTCTTGCTGCTCCCAAACTGATCTGTGTTTGGATCTAACCTGCAGATCCTTGCAAAGAATGGAGATTTGGAGTTGGGAGTAAGCAGTGA
>NW_015319414.1:0-242 GCF_001447785.1 Gekko japonicus
CTTTCTTCTAGTTATCTTTTTCATTCTCTGATAATTGTAGGCTGTCTAAGTGTCTCAAGGCTTCTTGAGCAATGGCGTCCTCAGCAGGCTTGGAGTCTCTTCCTTTGTCTTTTGCCTTTGCCCACCTCTCTGAGAGTTTTTGCCAAGCTCCTCTGCAGCCGGCCGGCCCTTGCGTGTGCCTGCGCAGCTTGGTTTTCCATGAGCACCTCATGACCAGGAGGCACTGGAGAATGCTTCTTGCC
>NW_015319415.1:0-242 GCF_001447785.1 Gekko japonicus
GGATCTGGAGAATATAACCCTCCATACCGCTTGATGGGCCCCCATTCCCTTTTCATCTTGAATGGCAAGCCCTGGGGGGAGGGTCCCCTGACGTTTTGTGAGATTGTTTCCTCTTGCGAGAATCGGGACACCATTTTAGTCTCTCTGGCCAAAGGCCGCCAAAAACAATTGCAGAATTCTCAGGAACTGGCACGTGCAACTCGACACCGTGCATTGAAAGACAGGAGGGAGGGAGGAGCCCG
>NW_015319416.1:0-242 GCF_001447785.1 Gekko japonicus
GCACTTATCTAGAAATTAGTGATGTTGAATTCACTAGGACTTCACTAGTGAACATGTTCTGGGTTGACATTTAAGAAGGTCGTGGTCTCATTTTCAAAGTTGACCATGAGAAGATAGACAACATAATGCACTTTGAAATAAGATCTCCTTCATACGGGAGTTTCGGCAGTCCATTGTTTCTCTACCTTATACCAAGGCATGGGGAAGTATCAAAGAGCAGTTTATTGAAAGTACAGTAAATG
>NW_015319417.1:0-242 GCF_001447785.1 Gekko japonicus
GGGGCCTGCGTCTCTTTGGAGTGGCAGGTTTGCATCTGGGCTGTTTCTGCTTCCCCTTGAGGAGGCATTCCATCGTACGCGTCAGGCGTCTCCAACATGGAGCCCGTGGGTGCCAGAGCACCTGCCGAGACCTCTCCTGGTGCCCGCCAAGTGTTTGTAGAAGCTGGAGCTTCTGCCCTGATTGACCTTGGGAGGTTGCTTTGGCAGCAGCTTCCTCCACAGCAAAAGGATCTTCACTGTGT
>NW_015319418.1:0-242 GCF_001447785.1 Gekko japonicus
ATCCAGGTGTGCTGGTGGCTACAACTTAATGCCACACAACTCACCTAGGCCCAGCAGCAGTCTCTCCACAATCTGTGTGACATAGCCATGCCCAACAATGGCCACCACACAGCTGACCTGAATGGATTGTTACCGCATCACTTTTGCAACTAGGCCAGACATTTCTTAGGGAAAGCCTGACAGGGAGAGGGAAGGCAAGATGGCTGAGTGCCAGTGTGGTGTAGAGGTCAGAGTCTCAGGAC
>NW_015319419.1:0-242 GCF_001447785.1 Gekko japonicus
GGCAGAGCAGACGATGCTGAGCTAGATGGGCCGGTGACCTGCCCTAGAATAAGATAACTTTGTAGGGTCAAACTGTTTTACACCGAACTGGCACGGGGACTTACTGTCAGACAAGCTCCCCACAGGAACTCAGTTGTCAAGTGTGCAGGGCCCTGAGTCGGGTTAGAGCCATGACCTACGAGGAGGAGGGGCTTCTGCCTCTCCCACCCATTTTCCCAGTCCCAAATGGCCCTGAGAGGGTG
>NW_015319420.1:0-242 GCF_001447785.1 Gekko japonicus
GTAGCTTCCCAGATCTGCCGAGACTTGGCTAGCCGGGGCCATCCAGGCCAGGACGATCATGTCATGCTTGGTGTTTTGCAATGTGCTGATGTGTCATGTGTGGGAGACAGCCTCCCCAGACACTTGTGTGCCATCCGCAGGTGGCAGGTTCCTTCCGCTCACCCCACACGACAGTCTACACATGGGTTGCACATCTGTTTCCCCAACATTAAGGCTGTCCAGGGAGAAGTAGCGGCCCCTTA
>NW_015319421.1:0-242 GCF_001447785.1 Gekko japonicus
AGTCCACACACTTAACCACGACACCAAATAGTGATAGCGTGATCTTAATTCTGAATGCGAATGTGCATGCAGAATTTACATGTTTCTGGATGGCTTAACAATCCATTCCTATTTTGGGTTTCTTTAGAAAAAAATTATCTCCAAATCCAGAATCTGAGAAAGTGGCCATCTACTATAGCTTAGAACATATATAAATCCACCCGTTACCTTGGAATGCTTTTGTTTCCAGTTTGGTGTAGTGG
>NW_015319422.1:0-242 GCF_001447785.1 Gekko japonicus
AACATTGGCTTCCCTTATGTTCTTAAGTTGCCACTCTTGCTTTTAGCCTGATGAGAATTTGTACCTTCTAAATAAGATCAGTCACACACACACTACAGCAGTGTGAGACTGTATCATGGGAAAGCAGCTTTGGGAATACGTGAATGGGCCTTCTGTACACTCACCATCTAACAATGGACCTGGGTACTAACAAGGAAAGACCACCTTCACTGATTCCTTCCTTACGTCTGCAGAAATGCCTC
>NW_015319423.1:0-242 GCF_001447785.1 Gekko japonicus
CTAGTAAGAGATTCAAAACGTTTCAAGAGCTTGCATTTCAACCTGGGTGGTCTCAGTTTCCTGTCTGTTTTCCTGTCAGCCTAGCCTGCCTTGCAGGGCGGTGATAAGGATGTTCTCCCTTTAGAAGGAAATTAATTAAGAAATTAAGCCGCACATCAATTTAGGAAGGAATGGGGATTTGAACCTGGGGTTGCTACTCACTCCCTTGGGGATCTCCTCCTTGGATCCTGTAGGGAGAATGG
>NW_015319424.1:0-242 GCF_001447785.1 Gekko japonicus
CAAGTTTCCAGCCCTATAACTGGAGCAAGCATTCAGTCCAAAGTATGTTCTGACCTGTCAAGGACTACTTCTGACTTCACAGTGGTAAAGTTCCCAGCTCTAGACATATTTCTTCACTGTTCTTCCATTTTGGATTACCTTTTGGGATTATTTGCTGCCTGAATTCTCAGGGAATTAGAACCCTAGGGAATTAGACCTTGTGCTGGAATCCAAGTGATGCTCTAGGAATTTCCCCCAATCTC
>NW_015319425.1:0-242 GCF_001447785.1 Gekko japonicus
TTATGGAAAAACACAAAATCTTGTTACACGTTTTTTCCATTGTGGAGGTAGCCCTCCACTGCAGAGAACATGCTACCTCTGATGCTAGCCGAAAGCTGCCTAGCATGAGATGACCACACTCTGTAGAGGACCACCTCCACAATGGACAAAGAGGAGCACAAGAAGAAAGGAAGTTTAGGATCCAAGCCAGAATGCTGCGCTTGAGGACAAAATATTCAGGTGGGTAGTTGCGTTGGTCTGAA
>NW_015319426.1:0-242 GCF_001447785.1 Gekko japonicus
TACACAACATGTATTTGTAGCAGATTTGGGCCCCTGCTGGGATATGGCCCTTTGAGCTAAGCTCTGCAGCACAGCCGACTGTTCTGAGAGGCATGCCTCACAGTGGAAAAATTCTGGGGACGCACAGTGGTTTGAACACAATGGGAGGGAGGGGACATCGGAGGGTCCTGGCAAGGAAGCAAAGGGGAGGGTCTGTTTGCTGGCTGGGTGGCTCGTTTCTCTGTCCCTGTCCTTCCTTGGGA
>NW_015319427.1:0-242 GCF_001447785.1 Gekko japonicus
CCCTGCAGTAAAGGTTTACTTTTGCCCCACTCAAACTTTGACTGGTAACTCCCTCCAACCTTGCAAGTTTATGTACTAGCAGTTGTTCCCCCGGAGGTTCACCTTGCCCTAAAGGGTTGATGAATCATAAATAACAAGTCTAAGACATTCACCATGGAAGCCCCCAGAACACTGAGACATGTTAAGCAATGCAACTAGCATACCTGTTTTATCCTTAACTAGAAATAATGCCCGTTGCGGAA
>NW_015319428.1:0-242 GCF_001447785.1 Gekko japonicus
CAAGGGAAACCTTTACCTTTACTATTGGATAGCACAATACCCAATAAGATGTAGCTGCATCCCAGACAAGTAAACAAATGTTGCATACAGCAAGCAAAGAAGGAACTTTGTCAGTGTGTAATTAGGCAGGGTGGGGGCCCAGGCCGGGATCCTTAATATGAGGCCAGGGATATTTCAGACAAATAAAAAATGTCCCATTTCTGTCTGCAGAGCGTTGGAGGATATGGCAGCCATTAGGGATG
>NW_015319429.1:0-242 GCF_001447785.1 Gekko japonicus
AAAAGTATCTGTACTCTGTATGCATCAAATAGTAATTCACACCCATAATTCTTCCTCAAGATGATCATAACTCCTTGTTTTCTGCCCCAAAGTAAGTTTTACTACTGGTCTGTTTTGCCTTCAGTGAGCCCAAAATTGCCTTTCACATCTTCCAGGCACACATACTTCTGCCCAGGGATTTCTTTTCTTTTTTAACCCAATTTTATTAGAGGATTGCAAGCGGTGCAATCACTTTTACATCT
>NW_015319430.1:0-242 GCF_001447785.1 Gekko japonicus
CAGGGTGTGCCCTTTCTGCTGGATTCGACGTTCGACATTCTTTTTATGGCACAACTGCTTGGCAGAAGGTTCCATGCTTCTTACAATTAGTATACCTATATTTAATTTCTGTGCCATTCTAAACTTAGTAAAAACAGCTTCACTTATATGAAGGAAACACTGGTATCACTATAGATAAAGGAACTGGATAAGGTCACTTTGGAGGTACATCCCCACTTTGAAAAGAGTTCACAAGTGGAAAC
>NW_015319431.1:0-242 GCF_001447785.1 Gekko japonicus
CAACCCTCTTCCCAGAAAACATAGTTCCACAGTCTTGGTGTCCCTGTCATGAGAAACAACTGAAGCCACCTCTCAAACACCAGAGAAACTCAGAATAGGGTCTCTGTAGGCCCCTAGGGGTAGCCCTGAAGAAACATGATTAAAGATCTTTTACCATTTCAGAGGTCAAAAATGACATTATGAACTGTACCCAGAAATCCATTCGGAAGCCTGTGAATTTGTTAGCTGTCCCATGATCGCTG
>NW_015319432.1:0-242 GCF_001447785.1 Gekko japonicus
TAGTCAAGAGCCAGAGATGCTAGAAAAACTGGCTTTGTTCATGTGTTGTAGGAAAGAATCATTAAGTAGCATAAGACATGGCACTGAGTATCTTTTTCCCCTGATCTATTAAGTTTTTTTTTAAATGTAAGTACAGTTTCCTTAAAAGGCAGTAAGCTATTTTCAGTTTTGAGCATTCCATAGTCGAACTGAATATTTTTATAATAATGATCGTTCAATTGGTACTATGTATGTTAGTAACA
>NW_015319433.1:0-242 GCF_001447785.1 Gekko japonicus
ATACCACTATCATTGCATTACAGAAATCATTTGCAGCTGGATTTTTCTGTGTGGACAATGACTGCTGGAGTGCAGTGATAGCGCAATATCTAATGATGCATGGATACAGTCTCAGAAGGCTACCCCCTTGCAGCACTGGGTGAACATGTAGATGGTGGTTGAGATTTTTGTTCAGCTCTCACTGCTGAGTTTAAGTCAATCACTTTTTCTATGCTTCACCTTCTTCTCCAATTTGGTATTGT
>NW_015319434.1:0-242 GCF_001447785.1 Gekko japonicus
AGGATGGAAATAATGTGGGGAGGGGGATACAGAGGAAAGTGTTATATCCCCCCACAAGTCCTTGAGGGTTCCCAACCATGCAAGTAGGCCTGGTCCAGCAGCTGGCACCACATGAGTAGCCCATAATTTTCCTAGGTAGAGGCTGTTGAGAAGGGAGCTGAAGACAGAGGGGTAGATAAAAGTAGGTTAATGATGGCTGAGAGGGAGAGAATAAGGCAAGAAAAGGGGAGAAGCCAGGGGGC
>NW_015319435.1:0-242 GCF_001447785.1 Gekko japonicus
GTCGAGGACAGCCGGATCTCTCTAGGGCCGGGGACAATCAGCAGGTTGTTCTTAGAAGAGTATAATGCCCTCCCGGGGGTGTAGCGCAGCACAAGTCGAATATGCGCAGTCTGCGGTGTCCCCATTAACACACGTGCTCCCGCAGTCCGGATCCATTGGAGCTTCCGGTTCAGTCTCAAGGGCAGGCCAGCGCAGAGTGAGTTGCAGTAGTCTAGATTTGAGTCCCTTGGACTGCAAGAAGA
>NW_015319436.1:0-242 GCF_001447785.1 Gekko japonicus
GTACTTACTAGTTTCCAAAGCAAAACACAGATACTAGCAACACCATCAACTTAAGTGCAAAAGAAACATAAATCAAGGTCTATGGTTTTATTGAGCCAATCTCACCTGCATTTCCAACATGCATCACTTGGTATTATTAGTTTAGCAATCTAGAGGGTTGTGGGCTGCTTGGTCCCTCAAACCCTATGTCAAGCTGCAGATTTAATTGGCACTTTATAGCATTTGCTGTATTCCTATGACTT
>NW_015319437.1:0-242 GCF_001447785.1 Gekko japonicus
GCCCAAGGACGATTGTCGAAAGGAAACAAGGATTCAGTTTTGCTCCATCCCCTAGTAATGTCCATGTAAAAACTCAGTGCCCTACGTAGGTCCAGGCGTTAAATTATCCAATTCAAATCAGTTAACAATTACTAAATGGATGAATGGGGTATTTTTGGTTCAGGCTTTGATTAGTTAATGTCCAAATGCACATTTCTAGTGAACTTACTTGGAGGCTGTTTTGGCAGCCACCCCACAGCAAG
>NW_015319438.1:0-242 GCF_001447785.1 Gekko japonicus
AAGGTGCAGTAACTCGATATATGCATACATTTCCCCCCTGGAGAGCTGTCTAGCCCCAAAGGGTTTCCCTGGGATCCCAGGAGCTTCCCTAAATCAGGGTAGGTGGGTTCAAAGGAGTCAAGGAGAGGGAGGCTTAAGAGAATGCAATCAACTGGAAAGAATCACAAGTAGAGCAAATGAAGCAAGAATCTGAACATGTGGGTAAGAAACTTGCAGTGACAGGCCAGAATAACTAGCATACC
>NW_015319439.1:0-242 GCF_001447785.1 Gekko japonicus
TAGCTGATAAATATTTACTGACACACCTCTGCATAAATAATGCCTTGTTAGCATGAACACGCGATGTATGTGAAGGGAGGAGGGAACATATCAAGGAGATGTGAAGTAGGCGTTAGCCGGAAAGGAGGTGATCTCAAATTACCTCAGCCTATGGGGAAAGGAGAAGGATTTTTGCGGTCGGGTTTAGAGAAATGCTTGGACTTTAAAATGCTGTATAACCAGGGCTATATTTGGGCAGGAAC
>NW_015319440.1:0-242 GCF_001447785.1 Gekko japonicus
AAGCAGTTGCTTCTTTACTGCTACATAATATGTTTAATAATATTCAGTAGCAATATTTAATATTGCTGAGCCCTGGTATTTAAAACAGGCTTGACGTGTCACCAAAAAAACAAAACTTTGTTTCAGAGGAAAGGAAGCATGTCCATTATATAGGTGCATTGCTTCCAGGTAGTCTTACACCCGAGGCCCTGACAGGGATGTCTCAAGAAGAAAAGAACAGGCGGGGGGGGGGGGGGGGGGGG
>NW_015319441.1:0-242 GCF_001447785.1 Gekko japonicus
AGCTACAGACACACAGGAAGCCAAAGTGCAGGGGGGAAGAGGGGCAATTTTAAAAAATACCGCTGGGAAAGAGCAGCGAGAGAATAAAACCGACACGGTGGCGGCGGCTCCAACTGAAATGGTATTATTGTAAGCTGTTTTGAGAGCCACAAGGGAGAAAAGATCAGGAATCCAAGAGCACCTTAAAGACTGACAAGATATGTGGCAGGGGACGAGTTTTCGGGAATCGCTGCTCATTTCTT
>NW_015319442.1:0-242 GCF_001447785.1 Gekko japonicus
CTGGTCTGATAGCATGTATATGCATATTTGGGGCCATAAATATTCCCTGAGCAATAATGACCAAGCAGGAGTGCAAATAATTGTTCAAGAACCAGTTGCTCATCCTCACTTTCACCTCATCCATTCTGCTTTTCCCTCCCTCGTTTCTGACATTGGCAGACTACCTGAAGTTGATTCCCTGACACCCGATATCCTTTCCCCCATCAGTACTACTGTACCTATCTATATTTGACGTGGTCTCT
>NW_015319443.1:0-242 GCF_001447785.1 Gekko japonicus
TCACACCTTTTTCTTGTAGAAATGAAGGCTATCCACCACCATAAAAGGTCTCATACACATAATTTCCACTTCCATGTTCCTATCCACCTCTCCTCCCTTTGCCCTATCCAAAGTCACAGGATCCCCAGCTCCTAAACATCTTTTTCATCTACACTAGCCTACCGCCAGCAAATCATTCTTTAAAAGACCACCATCTTTTATCATTAATTTTTTGCACCTTTTAATGTTATAATTGTTTTATA
>NW_015319444.1:0-242 GCF_001447785.1 Gekko japonicus
ACACTAATTACTGCACCACACTGGCTTTTATGGGGTGGCTGTTTTTGAATAGAACAAGCAGCCAGTCCTGGGACAGCCATACAGGTTGGATCAGAGCAAGTCACCTTGTTGCTGATGGGCCTGACCCCACTGAGCCTTCCCTCAAAGGCCAAAATAGCCCTGAAAAAGGCCTTGCTCCCTCCCCTGCTTTTTAAAGGCAAAAACCAAGTCTTTAAGGCTGGTAATACTGTTGTGGTTGCCTA
>NW_015319445.1:0-242 GCF_001447785.1 Gekko japonicus
CCCCATGTATACATAGAACTATAAGCAACTATAGCATTAAAATCTTTAAAGAATGTGAGATTTTGCAAATAGTCTAAAGCAGTAGGTACCTCCCACAAACAGGAGGTGAATACATCTTGAAAGGCAGAAGGCATCAAGATCCAGGTGTTTAGCCAATCACTTTGTTCCCTGGCCTTGACTTCATATTCATGAACATTATATTTTGCATTGATCCTTTGCATCATAACATATCTCTCTTTTTT
>NW_015319446.1:0-242 GCF_001447785.1 Gekko japonicus
CAGACAGACTAACATGGCTACCCATCTGGTTTGTCAGGCAATGTTTTATTTGTTCAAACAGTGTAGTCCTGTGCAATTGGTGGTCAATTGATTTCACCTCCTGCACAGAGGCAAAGCTGGCTTGCAAAGGGAGAAGGCAGTGAAGCTGAAACACTAAAACCACAGCACAGCTTCAAAGCTGTTCAGCAACTGTTCAAGATAGAGTGTAGCGAGGCAAGGAGGTCCAAGGCTTGGCTCACTAT
>NW_015319447.1:0-242 GCF_001447785.1 Gekko japonicus
ACATGGGAATGTTCTCAGCTTCACTAAAGTTGCCATTATTGCGATGTTATGCTGATGTTGGGAACCCGGGAGCAAGCTGGAGGGACTTAGGATGTTGTCTGAGCTCCATTATTCCCTCATCATGCCCTGATGCTATCCATTTCTAAACCCAGTGTCATGGTGTCAGTGTGCCTTGACATCAGTATATCTCCAGATATGCCAGCATTTCTTTGAGTTAGAATCATAGAATCACACAGAGTTGG
>NW_015319448.1:0-242 GCF_001447785.1 Gekko japonicus
TTTTAAATGGTTCCAAGCCATTTATTCCCCTGCTTTCTACTCTTTATGAAAAAATAGCTTCACAAAAAAAACAGTTCCCTGCTGCTTAGCTGTTTCATTTAAATGGCTTGGCGCCATTAAACTCCCTGCTTTCTGTTTGCTGCCACTTTTGGAAGGGAGCAGAAAGCAGGGGGTTTAACGGATCAGAGCGGTTTAAATCCCTGCTTCCTGATCCCCCTGAAAAGCAGCAGGGAGCAGAAAGC
>NW_015319449.1:0-242 GCF_001447785.1 Gekko japonicus
CCCCCGAGAGGTCAGCTAGTGGAGAAACATGCAACCACACACACACACCCTGCACACTTTTGAGCCGGGGGAGTGGGCGGGGAGACAGACGGATCGGCCGCTTCACCCTTGTTCTAACTCTCCTCTGTAAGCAGAAACGTAGCTGCTGCAACCACCAGAAGGGGAAGGATGGGAGGCTGCCGTAGGGTGCTTCTGCACTGGCTTGGCCTTCCACTGTTTTAGCAAACCCACATTGGAACAGA
>NW_015319450.1:0-242 GCF_001447785.1 Gekko japonicus
GCAGCTGAAGCGCAAACAATCGTTACCCACAGGGGTGCTTTCAAAGTTAACCGATTGCAATTTGGTGTTAATGTGGCCCCCGGTATTTTTCAGGGTTTAATGGAAGGGCTGCTTCGAAACCTACCGGGGGTGGTACCCTATTTCGATGATTTACTTATTGCTGGGGCTAGTGAAAATGAGTTGGCTGAGCACCTACGGGCGGTATTGGGACGGTTTAAAAAGGCGGGACTCAAAGTGAAAAA
>NW_015319451.1:0-242 GCF_001447785.1 Gekko japonicus
TCTCCCTTCCCAAAGCTGCTAGGCTGTTGTTGTTTTTTAAGTGCCACGGCACTCTTTAGTATTTAGCTTGCAGGCAGCCAAACTACGGGCTGTCTGCCTGTCTTCTGGTGGGGAATTCTAGTGTCATAAGAAGCACATTGTGGGAAGAAATACTTCCCGTTGTCTCTCTGGAGTGGGAGCCGGGACGGGGGTTCCTTGAGAATCCTGATATGGCAGCCTGGAGCCAGTTTGGTGTAGTGGTT
>NW_015319452.1:0-242 GCF_001447785.1 Gekko japonicus
AATTTTCTCAAAAGGAAGTCCTAACAATTCCATTTTTTCTTACTACCGAATAGAAGCACATAGACACACATCCATTATTTACTTGTCTGTTTGAAGGCAAGATACATATGGGTGGGCAGATAGTGATTTCATGAGGAAAATGCAGTTAACTTGAAGAAGGAGGAAGAAGAAGAGTTGGTTCTCTGCCCTAAGGAGTCTCAAAGTGGCTTACGTTGGCCTTCTCTTCCTCTCCCAACAAAAAT
>NW_015319453.1:0-242 GCF_001447785.1 Gekko japonicus
AACTGAACTCACGTTCTCTTTGTTCTCGTCAGAACTGCAGGCCTGAAAGGTGCTGCAGCCCAGCACATCCGAATGGCTCCTCTTCAGAGCAGGGCTACACCCCAGAAGGCTTTGCTGGAAAATTGAAGAGGAAAAAAAAGAATGAATCAAGGAGTACAACACTTTCCCCCTCTAAGACCTCCCCAAGCAAACACCAGAAACCCAATCAAATTAGCAGCCAACAAGAGGGGTTGCAGCCAATG
>NW_015319454.1:0-242 GCF_001447785.1 Gekko japonicus
GTCATGGAGAAAGCCTTGGGAAGAGTGACAGGAAGTGAAATAGAAAGCCTTGTTTCTGCTCAGACAGTCTGTATGGTAGCATCCGTTTTGATGCTGCCAGATTTGAAGTCTAAGGAGTGGGACAGAAACCTCTTCATTTCAGCAATGGATGTAGGGGAGCCCCTCCTCCCATTTTTGAGCCACTATATTTATTTATTTGGAAAATCAATGCCACCTCCCCACAGACTCACTTAAAGTGGTTC
>NW_015319455.1:0-242 GCF_001447785.1 Gekko japonicus
CCAGAAGTGATGTCAGCACATCACTGGCAATACCAGTAACACTCTGGCATTTGGGGGAAATGCCAGAGCATCCCTGGCAGTGTGCTGATGGCACATGTGGGAGTTGCGACATTGCATCAGAACCCTGCTGACACCTCCCCATTTTGGCACCATTTCCCTCCTGCTGGCCTGCTGAGCAGCCGCAGGGAGCACCCACTGGGGGCCTGGCAGCCCCTAGAGTTGCCAGGCTCCAGGTGGGGCCT
>NW_015319456.1:0-242 GCF_001447785.1 Gekko japonicus
AGGCTGTTTCTCCTGGTGAGAGAGATGGAGTGATTTCATCTGGAAAAGGCTCATTAAACACTGGGATCCTTCCACTGCTGACTTTACCATGCTCATAGAGATATTTGTTCCTACACTTGCCCAGTTGGCTCACCTATGAACTCAGATCCTGAAGATAAGGTTAGCTGGTGTCTCAGGAATCTCACAGTCCTCTCAGTCATCCTGAATGGACCACTTCCCTAAAACAGACTAACCTGCCTAAC
>NW_015319457.1:0-242 GCF_001447785.1 Gekko japonicus
CTCATTATTTCCGGCTCAGGGGGCAAACAGCAGCAATTTTGGAATCACTTGAAGGTGCACCACCAAAACATGGAAGTGTTTTTTGTATGTCTCGTGCTTAGAAGCCCAGTGCCAGTGGATTCATAATTCAACACCTGCACCATAATCACATTCATTGGCCTTCCCATACAGTGACTGGCAGTGACAATAGAACATAAGAACACAAGTAAAGCCTACTGGATCAGGCCAGTGATCCATCTAGT
>NW_015319458.1:0-242 GCF_001447785.1 Gekko japonicus
CCAAATATTCTAGGTGAAATCACTTCCCAAATTCCCTCTTCCACAGAGACTGTCCCCAAATCTCCAGAAATTTCTCAGGTCAGAGTTGGCAGTGCCAAGAATAGGGAAGAGAATGCCTTATCCCCTGAGACTGGCAGCACTTTGTAGGTTGTTGGCACAATCCATGTAACCGGATTTAAGGAACAACTGTGAGCTTCTTGAAGAAAGAGGCAGGAGGGAGCTTATAACAAATGAGGTTGCTC
>NW_015319459.1:0-242 GCF_001447785.1 Gekko japonicus
TAAATCTGGCATCTTCAGCAGAATCATCTCCCGGTAAATTTAACAGTCCCTGAGCTGTGTTGCAAGGTGAAACTTCTAGGGGTACCACCAGTGAACATTCTGTTGCTGACGAATCTCTCCAAGAATGTTCGGGTGTTCCATGACATCGCACTGTGTGGAGCTTACTGGTGCCCGGGTATCCTTTCCCTTCCTTTTATCCCCTTAGAAGCTCATGGATTCACAGATCTTGAGCAGCAGAAGAT
>NW_015319460.1:0-242 GCF_001447785.1 Gekko japonicus
CGCCCAGTGTTGCTCCTGCATATCAAAACGTCTTTCTCATAGCAGCATTCGCTAGAAGATGCCCATTGTTCCCTTCTCACCGCAGGGCGTCAAGGTGGGGAAGCTGACCTTGAAAACGACTGAAATGGAGACCATCTACGACTTAGGCACAAAGATGATCGAGTCACTGACCAAGGAGAAAGTGCAGGCTGGGTGAGCCTTCTGATGCAACCGCGAGGGTGGCCCTTTACAGGCACCTCACC
>NW_015319461.1:0-242 GCF_001447785.1 Gekko japonicus
AGTCTCTGGTAGAACAGTCCTGGGATGTTACAGTCCCAATACATAACACTCCCCAAGGTCCCTTTCTTGCTGCCAACTCAGATCCCATCAGCATACATGTGAAGCTGGAATTATTTGCTCTGATGTGCATCATTTTATACTCGTTTACACTGAATCTCATTTGTTATTTTAAAGCCTATTCCCCCTTGCTAAAGAGATCCTTTGGAGCTCTTTACAATCTGTTTTTGTCTTAACCACCCTAA
>NW_015319462.1:0-242 GCF_001447785.1 Gekko japonicus
ATCAACAACAATACATCAGTGCTACATCAATGAAACAAATGGGATCCCCCAACCTGAAGTGTAATCCTGCACGTATAGCCCCTCCAAAAGACATGTTGGATTCAGCCAGCTTTTTAATTCATTGTCCCCCAATGTCGCTCCTCATTACAGCCCCCAACCCATGTGGCTTTGGTCAGTGCACAGCCCAGTATGCCCAGCATAGACTTTTTGGTGGTTAAAGGGGGCCACCTCCTCCCCTTTTC
>NW_015319463.1:0-242 GCF_001447785.1 Gekko japonicus
GAGAAAATCCTGCATGTGAGGGAGGGAAGCGGGTAAGATTGCCATAGTTGGATCCAAGCCAAATTGGCAGTTCCACCGATTCCCACTGCAGACCTCCCTCATGTCGTCCTTCAAATCCCCTATCCCCCAGGAGCTGCCTTTCATGGATATCGGTGGGGGTGGGATGGAAGGAAAGTTCAGTTCAGATGATGGAAAATTTAATCTGGACCCAACCCACGTGTATTGGAAGGACTGCATGGTCT
>NW_015319464.1:0-242 GCF_001447785.1 Gekko japonicus
GTTTGGGCAAAACTCTATGGTTTGATGCCTAAAATCCAGAGCATTGCCTCCAACGTCACTGAAGTACCAACATCACTTCTAGATGACGCGGGCATGTCGCTTACAATGTCACTTTTTTGGGGGGAGGGGGAATGGGGGGCGACACCACTTCCCACTCCTGGAATGTTCCCCCCCCAATCCCCCTTCCAGTGGGGAAAAGGCACCTGGCAAACCTACTCTATGGCATTGTACCCCGCTGAGGT
>NW_015319465.1:0-242 GCF_001447785.1 Gekko japonicus
GGCTTCCATGGCCCCATCCAAGGAAACGCAATCATTAGTACACTGAACGCTTAGCAACTGAGCAAGGCCAAATCTTTGAAGTGCTGGATCTTCTTTTTTTTCTAGAACGAAAGTTTTCAAGCTACACAGAAACTCAAAAGTAGACAATTCTAACTGTGCTAATGGACACAGGCATGTCGTGCAGGGGACCCTCTAGCATTTGGCCAACCCCCTCTCTATGGCTACCATAGAGTTTTTAGCCA
>NW_015319466.1:0-242 GCF_001447785.1 Gekko japonicus
AAAAGCTGTCTAGAAATTAATGGTGTGTATGTACCTGATTTTCAAAGGTCCCTTCCATAGCACCACTATTTTCCTGCCATCAAGCACTTCACTGGTGCCATTTTCCCAGCTCTATTAAAATTTGAAGTAGGTAAGTGGCATTGTGTTATAGCACGTGTTCAAATTTTAATAGAACCACTATAGTGTGTGTGAAGGGAACAACCATAAGAAGCGGTGGCAAGTTGCCATGGCAGCCATGACAA
>NW_015319467.1:0-242 GCF_001447785.1 Gekko japonicus
CCTGGGCTATCCAGGTCAGGGCCCTGCTGGCTCTAGTTCCGTCTAGTTTGGTGCTTGAACACTAAAGGCATGTGGAAGAGGATTCCATCACGAAATCTAAAATGTACGCCTCCATATTAAATACTTTGCAAGTGGAGTTTTGAATCATTTTTTTTTAAAAATCATAAGCGGACGCATTAATATAGGCGACATTATTTTTAAAGGAGATGTCGTGATGATGGCTATTCTACCACTGTTTGTCA
>NW_015319468.1:0-242 GCF_001447785.1 Gekko japonicus
ATTGACTGATTTGATCTTCTTGCAATTATAGGATTACACAAAAAAAAAGACGTTGTTTGCATGCTTTACACAATACAGACATAAACACATGACTGCAAGATTTCCATCTCCCTCTTGCATTGTCTGCAGCCAAGAGGAGTATAAATATCCTGGGACGCTCAGGACTGGCTCTACTAAATGGGGCAGTAAGGAAGAGGGCAACTAAATCACAATATGGAATTTCTTGAACCTGTAGCAAATTT
>NW_015319469.1:0-242 GCF_001447785.1 Gekko japonicus
AATCAAAACCCTGATTTGAACTAAAGTTTTATTTAATGTATTCATATGCTGCCCTTTTGAACAAAAAGACCAAGACAGTTTACATGAATAGTATTAAACATAAAACTCTGTAAAACACGGAGCTACAACAGCAGCATAAAATTGCTACATCCAGTAGTAAACTGGCTGACCACTGTGTGGGTGGCGACAGCTACACAACAGGGCCACTCACAGACAAGGCAGGCATCTGTCTTTATTTAAGG
>NW_015319470.1:0-242 GCF_001447785.1 Gekko japonicus
TTCTTATTTCTTACAGCTGGAGACTGAGGCTTTGCAAGGAATTCAGTGAGGCCCAGGAAGTTTTATAGCATGAGATCACTGCTCTGAAGATTAATAGTTAAAAGTTAAGGTCATATGGTTCTTCGACCTTATTTTAAACCACATAGCTACTGGGTTTTAAATCACAGCAACATGTCTGTAGTGGAAATTGTTGCATTTTTCATGGTTGTTGCAAGGTTTTTTTTAAATTAACCAAGGCCCCG
>NW_015319471.1:0-242 GCF_001447785.1 Gekko japonicus
TTGTTTGTATACAAGAAACACATATAAGAAAGCAAGATGTTAAATACCTGAATTCAGCAAAACTAGGAAAGGTGTTTTATGCAGCAGACGATAAGAAGAAGAGAGGGGTTGCTATCTATGTTAAAGAAAGGCTAAATCCTGAACCTGTGTATGCCTCACTAGACGGGAGAATAGTCGCTATTTCTGTAACAAGGAACAATAAAAGACTTTTAGTTGTGAATATATATGCTCCTAACCAAAAT
>NW_015319472.1:0-242 GCF_001447785.1 Gekko japonicus
AAAAGTAAAGTAGCATTCTCTGTGCAAGGCAGTGGTGGCAGCAGGGAGCCACACTGGGTCCAGCAGCGGTGGCTGCACAGCCTGAAGCTCCACACTGGGCCTGGTGGCAGTAGCTGCACAGTCTGGGGCTCTGTACTGGGCCTGGTGGCTGCAGCCACACAGCCAAGGGTTCTGTGCTGGGTCTGGTGGCCGCAGCCATGCAGCCGTGCTGGACATGGCACCACTGGCAGTACAGCCCAGGA
>NW_015319473.1:0-242 GCF_001447785.1 Gekko japonicus
TTCACCTATTGATACATTTCAGACTTAGACCCAAGGGGATTTACCCTCATTTTATTTTCTGGCTGCCATCTTAATACTGAGAAATGCAATTAAGGTCTCTTTCCCAGAGGCTGGACGGCTGAAGGTCACAAATCACCGAGCTGAAAGGTGCAACAGCACATTCTGAAGCTCCGACCTGAACTCTTTGCAGCCCGACAGGCAACCTTCTGGTTATTAGCAGCATCTCTCCAGGGTCTCAGGTC
>NW_015319474.1:0-242 GCF_001447785.1 Gekko japonicus
TCATCTTCAGGGCAGAAACGAAGCTTCCCAAGCGGTTGTGGCCATCTTCCCCATTGGCTATTTAAATATTATGTTACGCTGAGGAGTTAGATCTCCAAAAGTTGTGCAGCTGCGAGTTTAAATGCCTGCAACCTGGTCAGATACACATTTGCCCAGAAATACACCCTCCCCCCCGTTTAGATGAGATTTACACTACTCTCTTCACCAATCCTTAGTAAAAACTGCAATTTGATTAAAGAAAT
>NW_015319475.1:0-242 GCF_001447785.1 Gekko japonicus
GTAGCCTCAGTCAACTGATGTATAGAGGATGAGTGCTTACTTATCTAAGTCTGCAACAGTTTTGTGTAAGAGCCAGTCAGATCAACCTTTTGTGTTCCAGTTGATCCATAATATAGCCCATTAAGGCACTTACATCTGAAAATCTCATTTCTGGTTCAAGAACAAAATTTATTTCATCGGAGACTTCTGCCCAAAAATGACAGAATCAGATAGATCCACAGTCTGTTTGTAAGTGAACCAAG
>NW_015319476.1:0-242 GCF_001447785.1 Gekko japonicus
CAGTTTCTACCAATTTGCCTGGGACAGATTCCCCTTTGGACCCCTTTTTAAAAATCGGGATAGCATTTGCTATTCTCCAGTCTTCTGAAGTAGCGGCTGATTTTAGTGACAAGTCACATATGCTGGTTAGTAGATTAATAATCTCACATTCGAGTTCTCTAAGAACTTTTGGTGTATGCCATCAGATCTAGAACTTCATCTCTTGTCACTCCAATTTGACTCAGATTCCCTTCCTGAAAATA
>NW_015319477.1:0-242 GCF_001447785.1 Gekko japonicus
AAATGTAAAGTGGGGCAAAAAAGATTCATCCAAAAGCAAACCATCCTAACTTGCTAAAATTGCAGATTTTGGCCACATAAGAATGGTCAGTGTTTGTAACATCAAAAGACAAAAATCCTTTAAGTCTTCTGTTATTCTTAATACAATGTCTAACATTTCAAAAGGAGCAATCTAGTCTCCTGCCCAAGTAATTTGTAAGTGCAAAAACTCATCTTCTGGCCCTGAGCCTCAATTCATCTGTA
>NW_015319478.1:0-242 GCF_001447785.1 Gekko japonicus
TCCTGCAGGAAATGACCCCTGCATGGGTGATTCTACTCCATCAGGGATAGTAACATAATGCCACTCAGCCAATCAAATCTGGCTGTGTGAAAATTCTCCCTTGTCTTCAGTTGCCCTCAGTCGAGGCAAGTGAGGGCAATTTATGCCAGTGAACATTTTCCCCATGAAATGATGGGAAATCACTGAAAAAGAAAGAGTGCTGTTTTTGGCACTGCAGAAAATATTTGCAAAGGGCAGTGAGT
>NW_015319479.1:0-242 GCF_001447785.1 Gekko japonicus
CGCTGATGCTGTCCAGCCAGACGAGAGACAAGGTGACCTCGGCGGCCATGACACGACTCAGGGAACATGGCCTCACTGTGGACAACATACTGGAAACGGAGGACGCACTGCTGGGCCGGCTCATTTACCCGGTGGGGTTCTGGAAGGTGCGTGAGCAATTGACACTCCCCCCCGTCCTCCCCTCTGCCTCTTTGGACACAGGGGCTGGGGCGGCTTCTAGCCCCCTGGCCGCTTCCCCCGTC
>NW_015319480.1:0-242 GCF_001447785.1 Gekko japonicus
TTGCCAGCAAAATATTTCCATTTCCAATTACTTTAAGATGCAGTTATTCAAAGCAAAACTATAAATACAAAGAACTTCATTCTTGCAAAACCCCATATATAACAAATTTCTTATCCTGCAAACACAAATGATTCAGTACATTCATCCTTTAGCGTTCCCAGCATCAGGTTAATCAGAAGACAAAAAGAAATAGTCAACAAATTTATTAGTTCGCCATCTTAATCCTTACAACAATGCTACAC
>NW_015319481.1:0-242 GCF_001447785.1 Gekko japonicus
ATCTCTAAACAGACCTCCCTTTTTGCCCTTCTTTTCAATCGCCACATCTGCTTGAAATGGGAAGGGATGACAACATTCAAGCATGATTAAATACATCTGTTGTGGACCTACCTTGGCTAGGTATGGACGTGTATCGTATTTTCAAGTGTGGAAGGAAAACAAAGAGCTTTGCAACTAGGAATGAGCTTATAATGGTCTTCCCCCTTCATTTTTGATTTTGTATGCTGTTAACAAACCTCCAG
>NW_015319482.1:0-242 GCF_001447785.1 Gekko japonicus
TGCCTCATAGGGAACACTCGTGCAGACACAGAATGTCCAGGACAGCTTTAGAAGGGACCTTGCAGTTCACAGGTCATAACTGCTGCTCTAACTGGGTGTGTTATTGTGTAGTCTCTAACTGGTTTGAGACTTATCTCTGTCATCGTCCAGGCGATCTTAAGAGTGGCCACTCTCTCTCAGCCTCAATCCTCACCTCCCCATCTGCAATATAAGGACAGTAATACTCATTTACCTTACATAGG
>NW_015319483.1:0-242 GCF_001447785.1 Gekko japonicus
TGTGGTGCCGATGACTTCTAATGCTCTCACAACATGAAAGAATCTGGAGGTAGCTTGGAATGGGTGTTATGTAGGCATGGGTAGAAATTGTCTCCATGTGGCATTTTGTTCTTTCCTTGCAGTATCGGCTCCTTGACACAACTTAACCATTTTGCATACTGATCTGCTTGCCAAATGTCCTGGGTCTGGGAATATATTTTTTCTTTTGTTTCTCTGGGTTTAGCCTTCTTGCAGTCACTCCT
>NW_015319484.1:0-242 GCF_001447785.1 Gekko japonicus
CTGCCAGGCTCCACTCCCCAAGTAAAAGGCCAATAACTAAAAAACTATAATTGTACCTTATTATCAACAATACATGTATTTATTATCAGTTAAAAATAATTATGGGCCCAATTGTAGCCTCGATACAGATTGAAAGTATAGAATATACACATGTGGGACCTACTGCAACCGGACCAGATGGGTTTCGGCCAAAGCGGCCTTCTTCAGTGGTAGAGCAGTATTTGTACATATAGGCTCAATGA
>NW_015319485.1:0-242 GCF_001447785.1 Gekko japonicus
ATGCTCTGAAAAATGCTGGATCACTCAGAAAGTAGCAAATTATATTCTGCAAAAGTGGTGAGCCATGCACAGCACATGATGTGCAAAGTCACATCAAAGGTGGTTTGGCATAGTCTCCTCAAACAAGAGCTTTGCCTTTTGAGAGTAGCCTTGTCACATGTTACAGTGAAGGAATGTACATCCTAATTAATGTGTGTAATCTGTGGATGTGTGTAATGTGGAGCTGTGGTGGCTCAAGTGGT
>NW_015319486.1:0-242 GCF_001447785.1 Gekko japonicus
CCAGAAACAAACTGGAAGCCAGTGTAGATTGAACAAGAATGGAGTGATAGGGTCCCTATGACTCACTCCAGTCAACAGTTTGACAGCATCGTTCTGTATCAGCTGTAGCTTCTGGACTGTATTCAAGAGCAGGCCCATGTAGAGCGCATTGCGGTAATAGAATCTAGATGTTACCAGAGCATGCTGCAAAGTGGCAAGGTCTTTGCTGCCCATGAAGGACTGCAGCTGGCTCACCAGCCAAA
>NW_015319487.1:0-242 GCF_001447785.1 Gekko japonicus
GATCCTGTCAACTTCCATCATGGTAACTGTGTCAAAATTGTCTATAAACAGACAAGACAATGTATTAGATATTTATTTGAACTGGTATATGTTACAAGTGACATCCAAATCAGAGTGTATTTGTGATATTTTACCAGCAAAAAGCTTTGCATAAGTATCATGGCTAACTGCCTGTTCTCAAGATAACAAAGGCCCAGATTTAGGAGTCAGCAGATGCTGAGGTATCTTAAACAACTGAAACA
>NW_015319488.1:0-242 GCF_001447785.1 Gekko japonicus
GGAAGAATGATAAGACAGGAAATTTGGGTAAATAGGCAAAAAAAAGAGAAATATAACCGCTTAGTGGAACATATTAAGAAAGAAGAAGATGATCTGAAGAAAACTCCACAATCATCCTGGCTTAGAGTTAAGATCATGAAATTACAACATCAATTAAATGATTTACTAACACATGAGACGGCTGAAAAAATAAAATATGCCAGACATTTTTTCTTTGAACAAGGGAATAAACCTTCACGGTG
>NW_015319489.1:0-242 GCF_001447785.1 Gekko japonicus
TTTTTCTGCAAACCTGAGGGGTCCCCCAAATTTGCAGTAAAAGCTGTTTAGTGTCAGTGTGGCCCCAATGGGCCACACAGCACTATTATATATATAGGTATGATGATGGGTCTAATTCATAATGGACATAACTCATCAGAAAATAAAGGCAGTCATTTCAAAATCACCTCCAACTTCAGGATGATCAGGGGAGTTTGGGGGAATTGGAACATTCTATCTCAGATTATCACCAGAGTATCATT
>NW_015319490.1:0-242 GCF_001447785.1 Gekko japonicus
GTGGAGCCAATGGGAGGCATGCCCAGCTCAGGGGTGGACATGGGACTCGACTCACAGGTGGCAAGGGTCCCACATACAATTATATGCCCATGTGGTTCCACTTCAGTCGCCATTCCTGGTCTACCCTGAGCAGGCGGGCTAAGGAGGGGTTCTACCAGCCAGCAGGTGGGTCACCTGATGCTGAGATCCATGCCCTATGGTGTGCCAATGCCTCTGTTGCTGTAATCAATAAAGTTGTGGCC
>NW_015319491.1:0-242 GCF_001447785.1 Gekko japonicus
ATAACAATGGTTATTTATTTATTTTAAAATTTTGTACCCAGCCCAAGGAGTTTTACAACAAATGCAGCAACCGTAAGAATTAATTTAAAAAACTCAACAACGGTGATGTTCCTTTTTGCTTGGAAAATCAGGGACTCACTCCAGTTCCTGCTGTTAGGTTCGCACAGCTGAAAAGGCTGTGTTCAAGACAACATCCATTTATTCGCGAGAAGATACAGGGATGTGAGTTGTCAGTTTCAGAA
>NW_015319492.1:0-242 GCF_001447785.1 Gekko japonicus
GTGATGGAAAACACCTGTGCATAATAGGCCCAAGTTACAGGTCATTGTATTGTATATGATTACTGCAGCTGGGTTTGTTTTTGAGAGATGCTGGAAATCAAAAAAGTGTGTGACATTTGTGGAGTGGTTTGATAAAGGAAATAATGTTTTCTTATAGGTTAAAATAACTTTGCTGCTGAAGGGTCAATGTCTTCCACAGCTGGAAGAGACTTGGTAGGCAATGATTGATTGTATCATTTTTT
>NW_015319493.1:0-242 GCF_001447785.1 Gekko japonicus
TAGAGCAGGGGTGTCAAACATGAGGCCCCAGGGGCTGGAACCGCCCATCCAGGGCTGTTCTGCGGCCTGAGAGCTATTGGTGCACGGGAGGGAACAGGAGGTTGCTCGGGGTGGGTGGGTAGAGCCACTCCAATTGTGGCTTCACCATGGCAGAACAACCTCTCCTGCAGCAGTCAAGCAGCACCCCTTGACTTCAGGGACTGGTTGGTTGGAAGCCACTGCAGCCGCATTCATACCTCTCC
>NW_015319494.1:0-242 GCF_001447785.1 Gekko japonicus
TGGGCTTGAACAGAGCAGAGGTGTGTGGTCTTTGCTTGCAAAATAGAAGAAATCTGCCCATGATGTTCAGGATTTTTTTAAAAAAGCAATAACACATCAATTAAAAACTCCTAGCATAACTATGGGGCTTTTAAAGGCCCTTTTTGTAAGCGCGGAATATTAAGTGCCCCGGGACACTTGTGGCCTCCTGTAGCCCCCCCCCCGCGCCCCTTCTCCGCTTCGCCCTGCCTTCGATTGATCAC
>NW_015319495.1:0-242 GCF_001447785.1 Gekko japonicus
TTCTGTTGCATATGTGACTTGGCGAGGTATCCCTACAATGAAGTGGGATGATCTGTTACCCAATCTGCATCAGTTGTATCATCAGTGCCGTTTCCCATCTATTATAGTAATACACCTTGGGGAAAATGATTTGTTGGTCGACAGTAGCCATTCACTTATTACCAGGATGCAAAATGATTTAGTTATCCTTAAAAAAGCATTTCAAGATGTTGTAATAGTTTGGTCTTCACTGTTACCAAAAG
>NW_015319496.1:0-242 GCF_001447785.1 Gekko japonicus
GCGGTAGATAGAATTTGACTTCAGCTGACAGGCCTTGGATTGGGACTCTGGTCAGAAATGCCAGCATCTCGTCCCCGAAGCGGCCTCCCAAACCGTTCTCTTACCTGCCAACCCACAGATTCCGTTCCTCCTGGCCTCTTTGTGCCTGAAGATCGGCCACTAGGAAAAGGCGTTTTGGTCTGGGGGCACGCAGCCACTGACCCCTGGGCCTGTGATATTTGATTTCCTGATCTCTTTCGATA
>NW_015319497.1:0-242 GCF_001447785.1 Gekko japonicus
ATTGGTGGCAAGGCGGTGATGTCAATTCCAAAGTGGCATCATCATGTAGCCGACAAAATGGGGATGCTGTGCTTCTTGGATGAAAACTCTATGGTAAAAACAGCTTCAGAGGCCTTAGTTTGCTGTCAGTAAGTCCCACCACCATCCGCTGGTTCCCAGGGTGGACCTGGCAACGCTAAGGAAAGGGAGTGGGCTGCAGTCAATGCAGCCAAAAAACGAATGAGTGGAAGTTTTGAATTCCA
>NW_015319498.1:0-242 GCF_001447785.1 Gekko japonicus
TGAAAATTGATGAAATTATTGGAAAACACACAAAAAAATTCCCTGCATTTTAGCTGCATTTTAAATAGAGTGTGCATAAATAACGCAACTCTACCCATGTGCCTCGTCTCCCTCCTTTAACAGACTTTACATCTTCCCTTTTCCTAACATGTGCATAGCTGTATCGCATGAGACTAGAAATCTGTAGATGTCAGACTGAACAATATCTGATCATCTCCCTATCTCTTCCTCTCACAAATATG
>NW_015319499.1:0-242 GCF_001447785.1 Gekko japonicus
ACAAATGAGTTCGACACCTCTGCCCTAAGCCATTTAACTCTGTTTTTGGGAATCCCATTCAAATCTCCAAAGAATAATAAGGCAGACAATGAACTAATGTATTCCATAAACACTGATTTCTGTGCTATCATAAGAAATTGCTTCATGCTGCAATAATATTATTTATAAAACTTACTTGTCATCTTCCTGTTAAGAATGACATAAGGGTGGCATACTGTAAACCAGAGGTGTCAAACTCATTT
>NW_015319500.1:0-242 GCF_001447785.1 Gekko japonicus
TTGTTGATCTTAAAGGTGCCGCTGGACTCCAACCTTGTTCTTCATAAACGCCCTTGAGTTCCGGCCAAAGAGTATCTATCAAAGTCAGGCAGGCACGTTAATGTGAAGACTGACGATCTTTTGTGCCCCACGAGCTGCCACCTTTCTGCTGACGGTGTGTGTGTGTGGGGGCTCTTTCTCCCTTGAGCAACGCCAACAGGAGCGCGACGGCCGCGTCCCCTCTCGCTAGAGCTCCTCCACAC
>NW_015319501.1:0-242 GCF_001447785.1 Gekko japonicus
CTTGGGAACTTCCTGGAGATTTGGGGTGGATCCTAGGAAGGGTGGGGCTTGGGGAGGAGAGGAGGGATGCCAATCCCCAGGTATGGCCTGGAGTTCTCTAGGGAGTACAACTCATCTGCAGCCTACAGAGATCTTCGAGAAAGTGACGACTTTGGCCAGTAGTCTGTACGGTATCGTATCACTGCTCGGTTCCCTCCCTAAATTCTGTTTTCTCCAGGCACCCTCCCCCCCAAATCTCCAGG
>NW_015319502.1:0-242 GCF_001447785.1 Gekko japonicus
GTATGGATAGACAAATGATTCAGGTTTTTGATTGTTTTTAATTACCCATTTCAAGCATATAAAGCATCTGGTGATGAGGCTGTCCCTTTCTTTTGTGGTTCAAAGTGGCTTATAATTCGAACATTTAGAAACATGCAAACTACAAGAAAACCCCATTTACTCCTGCTCCAAGGACATGGCTCCAGCTTAAACCCAATTGTAAAAGCCCTCACCAATAAAACAGAAGAAGAGATTGGATTTAT
>NW_015319503.1:0-242 GCF_001447785.1 Gekko japonicus
AGTGATGGGCGAACGCCCCTGTTCTCATCGTGAGAATGTTTGCCTTTTTTAAATGGGCATTCCCATCCGACACTCAGAAATGCTTGAGGGGCGTTTGCAAGCGCTGTGCCCCGTCACAACATGTGTGTGAGCAATGCACACTTAAGGTCTTTATTTATTGTAGTTTTAGTTGTTGCTCACCCAAAGGGTCAAAACAGCATAAAAACAGGTGAGAAATATAAAATATTAACATTAAAAAGTTA
>NW_015319504.1:0-242 GCF_001447785.1 Gekko japonicus
TCCTATCCAGCTCATGGACTCGGAGCAGGATATGGACTTAAGACAAGTCTCCCAATCCTTCAGTGTCGAGAGCCTTCACTCGGATCAAGGAGCGAGCACCTTCATGCATCCTTTCCCGCATCGACCCAACAATCGAGATCGACCAGCAGGACCGTTCCACCCCCCTACACCTTCCTGGGATCAATGCCAGTGTCAGTATGGGGACTACCCTTTTCCTAGTGGCATGCCACGGCTTCCCCCAT
>NW_015319505.1:0-242 GCF_001447785.1 Gekko japonicus
ATATATGCCCGAGCCATATCCTTAACTGTAGTGGACCGCCTAGTTATAGGCCGCAGAGTACGTACTTCTATAGGGAATTACCCTGAATGGCTAACAGAACAAGGACTAACGAATATTCTGAAGGATATCTTACAGTCATGGGAATTTCAGTCGTCTGAGCAGGTGACTGATCTCTATGATGACCCAGAATACAGGCAGCTGGAGCTTACACCCCAAGAATGGGTCAATTGGTGCTTGCAGGC
>NW_015319506.1:0-242 GCF_001447785.1 Gekko japonicus
ACTGACTCAGCTTAGAGGGAACATCGCCCTCCCTCTTTTACCATTAGGAAACCTGACTGGATTCTATCACAGTCCTAGTCTTCCCTGGTACGCAACTCGTTTCTTTTGCTTGCTGCTGTTGGCTAGGTGCCTAAGCTAAATTGCTATGGAGACAGGGTTTGTGGGGAAAATGTTATACAGTCCATTCCATTCAAAGTGGGATTGGAACGTCATTAGTGGCCACCACCAGGGGTCATTTCCTG
>NW_015319507.1:0-242 GCF_001447785.1 Gekko japonicus
GAAATCAGTTGTAATTCTAGGAGATCTCCCCTCACCACATGGAGACTGGCAAACCTAAATACTACAGACACATCGCTAACTAGAACTCTCCACTCCATGGACTGGAAGACGACTAAGTAAGAATAAATTTAACGGTGGAGTTGTCCTGAGTCTTAGCCTTTCTGGTGGAACTTCAGTTGTCTTTCTTCACGAAGGGTTTAGAAACCCCTGTTGTGTGCCTTTCGGCCAATGGCATAATGGCT
>NW_015319508.1:0-242 GCF_001447785.1 Gekko japonicus
TTTTTTTTTTGCACACCCCTACTGCTAACCATTTGTCAGAACCTCCTACCAATATCCCTTCTGCCTCGTTAGCTTGTTTTGTTCTCATCTGATCTGTGACTGTCTCCAGATACCTGTTCAGAATGTTGTCTGTTTCCTTTGCTTCTGGAGAAGAAGAACAAAATTTAATGTCTTCTCCCCGTAGCTGAAGCGGAACTCCTGACGCCACTTTGCAGTGGCCGCATGTTGATGTTTAAATAGTT
>NW_015319509.1:0-242 GCF_001447785.1 Gekko japonicus
ATTCAAGCAGGGCTGCCAGCATTCCAGTCGGCCACCAACGCTGTGCCTTTGGCGACAGCCGGAGGCCAAGACGGCAGTGGGGGAGCAGAGGAGCGGGCATTGTGCGATTGGCTTAGGTGGGGCCACCCTGGGCAGCAAACGGTACGGCTGCAGATCCCGCTGACATTTCCTGGGGACTTCGCCCAGCCGTTCCCTTCAATGGGGCTGGGCCCAAGAGAACTGCCCAGGGGACCGCTCCTTCC
>NW_015319510.1:0-242 GCF_001447785.1 Gekko japonicus
CATTAAGGAGCCAACAGAGGCCGTACGTAAGTCTTATAAGCCACCGAGCGCCACTGCCCCACCTTTTGGATAGCCTTATCAAAATAGCCCATGGCAGCAGTGGTAGACGCTGCCCCGATCTGAAAAGAGTGAGTGCCGAAGGAAACTCTGGACAGACCCAGCTTACTTAAAGCCCTTGAAGTGACCGCCCAAAACTGGTATTTGGTCAGAAGCAATCTGTCCCCGTGCTGGAACAAGGGCCC
>NW_015319511.1:0-242 GCF_001447785.1 Gekko japonicus
GAATTAGCCATGTTCAAAAGCAGAAAACACTAAAAGGCCAACCAATTTCAAAAGAATTCCCCTGCCCCTCCAAAAATCAACCATACACATGAGTTACTGAACAAAACATAGCTTGCAACTCTGCTGAGTTAAGGAGTTTAAATCCTACTGATTTCAATGGACCTTCAATAGCCTATTGTAAGGGACTGCTCCCTTAGATGCTGCACATGCAAGATTAGATTTACATGTAATTATTCAGAAGG
>NW_015319512.1:0-242 GCF_001447785.1 Gekko japonicus
ATATATATATTTTTTGCATGGAAGACCATTCTACCACATGAACTGCCCACCTGCAGCCTGAAATGCCATGGCCCAAACATTGGTTTAACGATCACCTCCACAATTCATCATGGATTTGCTGAGATTCTTCAGCTTACAACCCCTCAGGAACAGTTCCAGGCTTGCCAAGTCTTTTGCAGACCCCTTCCTCCCTCCAACCCTTCCTTTCGATGCTCAGCTGGGCATTGGAGGAAAACAAGGGA
>NW_015319513.1:0-242 GCF_001447785.1 Gekko japonicus
TTGGTCAAAAGCAGAAATTACGATCAAAGAAGAGAGTTATGAACGTTGGCACTCACGGAAACAAGCCATTCTGGAGAAGGTCTTCAAGGGAACACGGGCCCATTATGCACACATATCTTACTGCAGATTTTCATAGCAGTAAGCCTTCAATCTTGACTTCAGTAATTTTTTTTGTATTTTGTGTGTGTGTGTGTGTGCGTGTGCGCATGCGCACATGTGCACCTGAAAGTCATGGCGACCTC
>NW_015319514.1:0-242 GCF_001447785.1 Gekko japonicus
AGCTCTCATGAAAACAACTCACTCCATTCGTTTCCAAAGGCAGTCTGTGGTAATGATTCCATCAACGTTGTGAGAAGGCAGCAAGTTCAAAAATACATTCAGTAAATAACAATTTCATAGCAGTCCCTCTCCCAGTTAGATCACTGGTTACCTGCTCAGGATAGATCCAGAGTATACCCCTTTTCATTACATGGGCCACAAACAACCAGGGACAATTTCACAACTGTTGGCAGCCCATGAAA
>NW_015319515.1:0-242 GCF_001447785.1 Gekko japonicus
AGATCATTCCGAGTTATGTTATATGTGACAGCAGCAGATCCATTTGTCTGATTATAGATCGCTCCTAATAAAGCAGAGTTTGGCTGGGAAAGATTCGAGGTGCATCACAAGGAGTGTCGGTAGGGCATGGACAGTGCTTCCTAAACATTTTTCTCCCACTGTGTTTCCATAGCCAGACGTAACCCTTACCAGGATCAAGACAGGTAGGGAGAAAAGGACAAGCGCCCTCCCTGATTGGTCAA
>NW_015319516.1:0-242 GCF_001447785.1 Gekko japonicus
TTATCTAACTCTATCGGTTTTTCATAAAAATCAGTTTGTTTATCTTTAGCCTATCTAGAATCAAGTTGTCCTCTTTCCCACCAATTCAAATATGTATCATGCTGTTAAAGAATGTGATTTTAACTTGTTTTTGTTATCTAAAAGATCTTCGTATCTCCACATTATTTACTTTGTGAACAATGTGGGATTCGTAAAGGCTTCCAGTGGTGATACCCATTTAAGTATCTTTGTATAGAACAGTC
>NW_015319517.1:0-242 GCF_001447785.1 Gekko japonicus
TGAACGTGCAAGAGAATGCAGATAAAACATGCGTGCACAAAAACTAAGCTTGCAAGTAAGATGGTGAAACTAGACCT
The DNA here is from genome assembly GCF_001447785.1 of Gekko japonicus. NCBI lineage: Eukaryota > Metazoa > Chordata > Lepidosauria > Squamata > Gekkonidae > Gekko > Gekko japonicus. Next base: position 78 of record NW_015319517.1, read on the forward strand.
TAGGACATCAATGAAGGTGTAATAAACCACTTGAATGGGCTCATACTTGAATTATCACTCAACAGCTACATACTCAGAAAAATGAATCTCCTCTACCATTGCTACTGGAATGTATGCTAAAATCAGCTAGCATCTCATTAAGCACATAGGTAACAATGTATTTTC
>NW_015319518.1:0-242 GCF_001447785.1 Gekko japonicus
GCAATATCCAGTGGTACATGGATGCAACCATGGTCCCTGCCCATCTTCCTGTTCCTTCATTCCAGTGAGTAATAGTCTTGGCAAGGCTTTAACAAAAAGATTTTCCACACACACACACATGCACACTACTTATACATGGTAACCAACAGGTGCCTAGAAATGTGAGTTCCAGCAATTTTAATCATTAGTAGGACTAATGAAAGGCATTGTTTCACTTACTTTATGATGGCCACAGTAGAAAA
>NW_015319519.1:0-242 GCF_001447785.1 Gekko japonicus
ACTGTTCAGAATAGGTTTACAAGCTTGGACCAATAAAAGTCACCACACTCCCTGTGATCCCACCAACACCATCAACAAACCACTTCTCACTGAAGCTATGTCAACAGTTGAAATATTTTTATTCCATTTTGTTCCAACTCTTCTGAGTAGCTGTGCGCATGGCAATTCTGATACATAATCAGAACCGCAGTGGTAAGCTCAGCTAAAATATCCACTGTACCATGAAGTTCGCTGTGTAGCTT
>NW_015319520.1:0-242 GCF_001447785.1 Gekko japonicus
TTTAAATATCTTATTGGTTGAAGGCTAATCTCTGTAAACACACCACACCTATTTGACCATATGGTAACAGGGAGAGGCAACAGGTAAGCTCCGTGGAGTGAGATAGCCTGAAAGGGTGAAGTTGCGATAGATCATATCCCTGCACTTTCTTGTAGGGGCAAAATGGTGGTACAGCAATGAGGTGGAGCCTCTAAACAGCAATACAGTACAGAGTTCTAGATGTGCAACTCCATTTAGCAGGA
>NW_015319521.1:0-242 GCF_001447785.1 Gekko japonicus
GCAGTCGGACAACCATACCTGATTATCTGAGCTGCAAAGGTGCGACTGGAACTGATTCCGGACCAGGGCGCTGGAACTGAAAGCGAAAGTCTTTCGGGCGTGTCAGGAAAGGTGTGTGTGGGGGGCAGCGTTGCCCCAACAGCCAGCCAGGCAGGGAAAGAATGGGCGGGGATGAAGGGTCGTCGGAAGACGCTGCAGGCGGAGGAGGAGGCCGGCGTCCACGCCCCCTTTAGCGCAGGTGG
>NW_015319522.1:0-242 GCF_001447785.1 Gekko japonicus
GGAAGCCCTACGGGGTCGCCGTAATTCAGCTGCGACGCGACAGCAAAAACAAAAAAGTACACAAACGTGAAAACAAATTAAAAAACAGAACCACAAGTTTCTTCGTATTCCTATTGTTTTCCTTTAACCGAGAACAAGTCGAAGGATAAATACCGAGAACCGAACACCAGGCAAAGGTCAGAACGAGAACCCCAAGTTGACAGCAATTGGGCTGGACCCGCCTTTTAAAAGAAATAGGTAGG
>NW_015319523.1:0-242 GCF_001447785.1 Gekko japonicus
GACTGACTACTTCAAACAAGGGATCACGACGGCAAATCTCATGTTCAATTCTAGCAATTCTTATTTTCCAAGGCAGAGCTCCTTTTCAGTACCCCGGCCGGCCGGTTGGCTACTGAAGCCCGGGATCCTTGCAACTATCCAGGCAGCTTCCTACCCTCCCGACCCCGCAAGAGGGCATTTGCAAGGATCCAGTTTTCCCCAAAGAGCCCCCCAAGCGTCTGGACGCCGAAAGCGGAGGCGCT
>NW_015319524.1:0-242 GCF_001447785.1 Gekko japonicus
AGCAAGAGACCTTACTATGGATCTGGCTATCAAGGGGTGGAAGATTGTCATCTACAAGAAGCAGTGACTTCTCAGTGTTGGCTCACATTTTGTGGACATTCCTCCCATGGGAGACGTGAAAGCTGATGTGATATATTGGCTAAGAAATCCTATGCCTCGGATGCTGGAATGCTGCCAGCACAGGAGCTTTGTTGGAATAACTAGTTGGTGGTATTCTGTTCTCACCAGTGTTCCCTCTAAGC
>NW_015319525.1:0-242 GCF_001447785.1 Gekko japonicus
TCTGGAGATCAACTGTGGGTTCATGTTCAAGGGTTGGGTGAGGAACGCTACTTCCTAATCGTCGATATTTGTGTGTCTGCACCAAAAACGAAGTCCCCTCTTCTTCACCCCCCCCCCAAATCGTCACCTCCTTAATTTCCCTTTGAGGCAAGAGGGACAAAAGTTGAACGGCATTTTGATTGGATACAAACCGTTAACACAGGTATCATCTTACCATATTGTATGTTATTATACCCGGTTTG
>NW_015319526.1:0-242 GCF_001447785.1 Gekko japonicus
AGAGGTGGTATAAAATTTTCTAAATAAATAAACAATAACATTGGGTTAAAAAGCATAAAATCCTAATCCAAAGAGGGGACGTAACTCTTTTTAGAACTGCATTGTTAATCTTGAACCTATTTCCCGCCCTGCTTAGGCTGGATGTAGGCACCTAGTTGGGATTCAAATAAGAATTATGCTCAAAAGCAGTTTTCAGCATAACAGACTGAAAATTTTGCACGGACTCCTTGATGTTTTCTTAG
>NW_015319527.1:0-242 GCF_001447785.1 Gekko japonicus
CAAGCTAAGGTTTGTTGGTCTCAGACATAATGGCACATTATGGGGTAGATCCAACAGTAGGTTATATGCAAATCTTCACGCTGGACCTCATACGGTCTCCAATTCTGATTTTACAGCAAGCTAAGGTTTGTGCAACCTAAAGTTTGTTGGGCTCAGTAAGTTATCCAACAGTAAGTTATATGCAAATCATCACACTGGACCTCATATGGTCTTCGATTCCGATTTGCCAGCAAGCTAAGGTT
>NW_015319528.1:0-242 GCF_001447785.1 Gekko japonicus
TAACTATCTCCAACCCGCCAACCTGAATAAGTTTTCCATCATTGCAGTATAGAATGTAGCATGCTTAAACCCACTGAAATAAATTGGCTGTATGCTTAATTCTGCAGTAGACTGTAGTCAGATGCTCTGCATCTGTGACATTATAGGAAGAAAGCAACATGTAGGACTTTATTGGGCATGGAGACTCCATGATGGCGAAAACTTTATCTGTTAATTTTTGCCTGACAGGCAGCTCCTAAAAC
>NW_015319529.1:0-242 GCF_001447785.1 Gekko japonicus
CACATTCTTGTTTTAGTAGTAGATCTGTGACAGTGTTCAGATCCCATGCCTTGTAGCAAAATACACCTTAGGATATGTAAAGCTGTTCATTACATTTCCATGTTTTGACTTCCCCTGTCACATAACCCTACCATCTTTTGAGCTTGACTTACTCTTTGGTCAATTTGTTTCTCTTTTAGCTTCCTCCACATCTAACCTAAACTGGGTGAACTCCTGTGCCTCTGACATGGCAAGCTTGGAAC
>NW_015319530.1:0-242 GCF_001447785.1 Gekko japonicus
GGGGGGGGGGGAGAGAATTGTGCAAAACGGTGTCCAATAAACAACAAATCAAGAATACCAGTAGTGCAAATGGGTGAAACAAACAAGTTCATAACAGCAGTTTACAAAATTAAAAAGGGGGCATATTAATAAATCTCAGGCCACATGTAATCATATATGCATGGAGGAAGGCGGGGCCACATGCCCACTCCTCTACCACCCAAAGTGGATCCTCTGTTGGATGGTGACCAACAACCATCATT
>NW_015319531.1:0-242 GCF_001447785.1 Gekko japonicus
AATATAAATCTAGGGAGGATATTCATTTTAACCGCTGCGATTCTGCCCATCAATGATATTTTCAGGTCCTTCCATGTTTCTACATCCCTTTTCACATCTTTGAGTAATTTATTGTAATTGTCTTCTTTTAAGGTGATATTTCTTTTTGATATCCAAATTCCTAGATATTTGATCTTGTATATCGTCTATTTGTCTCTTTGTGCAGTTTTTTGCTATTATTTTAGTTTTATTAAAGTTAATTT
>NW_015319532.1:0-242 GCF_001447785.1 Gekko japonicus
TACCCATGCCATGCAGATGAATAATCATCTGTTTGTATTTTATGTAACACATGTTTCTAATGTCAAAAGAGGTCTCTGCTTTGCGAGCAGAGACAGGAAGATGGCTTGATGCTGGGAAGGTGGGGTCGTCTGAGGTCCTCTGAGGTCCTTTCCGCACTTGGATCTCATCCCGGGTTTTATCAGAGCTCAACTCATGACACAATACCTTGCATTCAGCTTTCCCTCTAAGCTGAGTTAGTGTG
>NW_015319533.1:0-242 GCF_001447785.1 Gekko japonicus
CTGGAATGATACCGATGCAATGCTCTAGGATTCGTGCAAAACACTATGATTTTACTATAGAGTTGTGTCTGAATCCTAGAGCAGCACATTTGACATCATGCTGATGACATGAATTCACTTCCACGTATTTGCTGGAAGTGGTGCTGCATTGTTGGCATGATGTCATTACACATCCCCAACCCCTCCCTTTTCCTTCGTGACAGTGACCAGCAGCATTTGCCTGCCACTCCAGATTTTTTTCA
>NW_015319534.1:0-242 GCF_001447785.1 Gekko japonicus
CTTCTTCTTCTTCTTTCTAGATTTAGAAAACAGATCATTTAGAGCTTTGGAGGTCAAGTCCAGTATGTTGCATTTGGCTTGGAAACAAACTGGTGGTCAGACACGATGGGTCAAGAGCAGTGTTAGATCAGCTGATGAATTCTGAACCAGTTAAAGAGTTTATAGACTGCGTCAAAGGCAGCCTCGTATAGAGTGCATGATGCTAATCTCATCTATAAATCACCAATACGTGGATGATGACA
>NW_015319535.1:0-242 GCF_001447785.1 Gekko japonicus
GCCGCTTCTGTTTTCTCCAGCGCTCTCATGGCAGCTTGCGCTTCGCCCGTGAGGTACGGCCCCACCGCGAAGGCCCATTGGGCCTTGGGCCACTGGGCCGCCTCCGCTAGCCTCTCAAAGGCCTCTAGAAATGCCTCGACGTCATCTTCTGGACCCAGCTTGGTTAATGAAGCCCAGGGCCCCCGGGCAAACGGGGAGGGCAGTTGCGGTTCGGGCCGTCGGTTGATTTGGGTGGCCAACAC
>NW_015319536.1:0-242 GCF_001447785.1 Gekko japonicus
CTACCAGATCACATTTTTATTTAAATACTTATAGTAGAACACTGGATCATTTCCTTGCACTCTTCCACTCCCGTTCTTTCCCTTTCTAGCTAACTCATTATCATTTCATGAGTACCCTTTGATGTATGTACTAGACAGAACACGAAATTAAAGGCCGTATGTTTTGAAAACTTGAAAGAGAAAAGGAACATGCTCCACCTTGGGATTTGAAGTGTCTTGTCTGCTGACCCTCGGTAACCAGT
>NW_015319537.1:0-242 GCF_001447785.1 Gekko japonicus
TGTTTCATTCTTTAAGGCTGTAGTCTCCTCTGTACAGCAAGTGGTGGATCTCCTCATCAGGCAGCCCAGAGAACTGCTGCTGGAAATTCACTAATGCACAGCATTGTGAAGTTAGCAACCCAAACCCCAACTGAAAACAGCGTAATTCAACAGATGACCTTTAATCTTCTGGCTAACCTTGTTGTAGCTCATGACTGCAAGGGCATACTTCAGAAGGTAGGCACATGTATTTTTCTGAACTT
>NW_015319538.1:0-242 GCF_001447785.1 Gekko japonicus
CACACCGACTCACCTTAGAGGGAACACTGGCTCTGGCCAGGATTTTTACTCGGCCGAGAATGAAACCATTGAGAGGAGGATGCAGTGACTTTTTTGTGCTTCATTGACGGCTCCTCCTCAGGGGGTGGGGTGAGGAAGTGCCCAGCCCCCACCCCGGAGCCTTGTCTTTGTGGTCGGGCGTCAGTTGCAAAAGAGGAAGCAGTCGCCCAGTGCTTGGTTTCCCAGCCGTGGAGCAGGGTGCC
>NW_015319539.1:0-242 GCF_001447785.1 Gekko japonicus
CCCTCCCCTCACCAAACCCTGCCCTCTTCGGGCTCTACCCCAGGTGGCAATCCTAAACTGGCAGCGTTCAGAGGAGGAGAGGGTTGCATATTGTGCAGAATCCAAGTAATCGCTGTGTAATTTCTTTATTACTTAAAGCTCCAATTTAAGGTCCGTAAAGCAGCAAACAATAGAAACAGTAAAACATGCAACTGTATAAAAACAATTAAAACAAAACACATGAAGGGGGAAGAAGGGTCAGC
>NW_015319540.1:0-242 GCF_001447785.1 Gekko japonicus
TGCTTCACTGCCAGTTCTATCAGGAAATTCACATAAATATTATTTTTCCTTTGCTCAAAAGGTATCCAGGCTGCTCCGACACTGAGTTCATAGGTGCCAACCCACAGATTACACTCTCAGCAAGGTTTTTCGCAGCTGCCTGCGAAATCCACCAGGAAGTTTTGGGTACTGTAACAGAATTTTAATAAGAAGAATAAATTATCTTTAACCTGTAATATTGTATATTTATATATTTTATACAT
>NW_015319541.1:0-242 GCF_001447785.1 Gekko japonicus
CCGCGAAACTTAACTAGTTTCTCTCTGACTCGATGCTCCAGATACAGGATCTGCTCACGGGACCAAGCCTCAGCCTCCTGAAGGTAACGTACCTCCTCGTTAGTCACTGTGGTGGCTTCCAGCGCCGCATCGGCAGTTAGGGCTACATTTTGGATGGTTGTCTGGAGTGCCTCAATTTGCTCAGTAATAGGCCTTAGTGCTGCACTAATCGAGTCGTGTATGTCCGCTTTGATTTCGGCTTT
>NW_015319542.1:0-242 GCF_001447785.1 Gekko japonicus
TGTATATAATAAATTTACACTAGGTTTTTTTTAAATACTGGCCCTTTATCGGGCTTTTATTTCTAACCTGCACTTCTCCCGGCTGAGCGTTCTTTTGTTATGCTGATTAATCAAAATGATCAGCTGATGTTGTCTTGTTTACAGTCTAAGATATAAGAACTCGAGGCTTTTAAATAAGGAGACGGGATTAATTTTACAGTCTGGACAAAAGGAAATCGCTTTACAGTCAGTTTTGCACTTTT
>NW_015319543.1:0-242 GCF_001447785.1 Gekko japonicus
TGTCACCAAGCCCAAACTGTAGGGCAAATGAAAGAAAACAAGGTAAGACACAATTATTCTTTTGTATCAACACTAGGCTTTTGACTACTTGGAATGAATGGAGAATAAATTTGGAAATTATTAAAATCACAAAGAGATCCAGAGCCCACCTAGTCAAATTTCGTGCTCAAAGCCACAAGCTATAGTAGGAGAGATCCTATGAACTGTAAGATGTCTGTGGAGTTAGGCATTCCCCTTCAGCA
>NW_015319544.1:0-242 GCF_001447785.1 Gekko japonicus
CTCCCTGCCCTCCCTCCCATGATCTGCCTCACGATCTTGGTCACACCAGTGCATGACCAAGAGACCGAACCAAGATGTGGAATTCTGTGCCGATGATACAGTAAAATGATTAAAGTTAGATTTCTGGCTGCTCAAAGGCTCTCGTTGATTTTGAAGGGGTCTAGTTCAACGGTTGCAATTTGGGATGTAGCTAGGTTGGCCCCACCCCGTGAGCCTGCAAATAGCCAGAGATAGGGTTGCCA
>NW_015319545.1:0-242 GCF_001447785.1 Gekko japonicus
CTACTATGGTTTTTATCCTGCATTTCCTCCACTGGTCTCAGAGCAGCATACATGGTCCTTCCTTTCCCTTGTATCTGTACAACAGTTCTGTGAGGTAGGTGAAGCTGAAAGGGAGTGACTGAGCCACGCTCACCTAGCAAGCTTTACAGCAGAGCCGGGATTTGAATCCGCTTCACTCCGATCCTAGTCCAAGTCTGCGATCGACGTGCTTTATTGGCTTTCCTCGGGTTGTTCTTTGTCCC
>NW_015319546.1:0-242 GCF_001447785.1 Gekko japonicus
TATTTTTAAAGCTGTGTTTGTTTATAATTGTTGGCTAAGTGACTGATTAGCTCACTATTTAAATGTTTGGCTGATGAGCAATATGAAGTGATGATGTATCAGTGGGGAAGGGACTTGGAATCCCATGATGCTGTGTGCGAACATACATATGTGAAATGCTGCTGATTGCACTGTACTGTAGAATCTGAATATGTGGAAAGTGACTTGCCAAATAGGCTCAAGCTGCTCACAAACAGCTGAAC
>NW_015319547.1:0-242 GCF_001447785.1 Gekko japonicus
GTCCTCACTCTTTCACTGGAGCCCTTCTTGTACCTCAGCCACAGAAAGGCAGGTCTAGGGAAATGCAATGATGTGCTTCACAGGCAATGGGAGAAATTGAGCACCTCAGCTCCAAGGCTGGCTGCAGAGGTGCTGCATTTGGAACATGCTTGACTGCCAAGAGAAGCACAGAAAGAGGGCCTTCAGATGAGTGAAATGCAATGAAGCATCCCTGTGTTCCTGCACCTTTAAGATGAGACTGA
>NW_015319548.1:0-242 GCF_001447785.1 Gekko japonicus
TGGATATACACCAGTCCAGACTGGTGTGTGCATGTGGATATGTTATCGAGTGGAGATTGTGACTCATGGGGCTGCAAGGAACGTGGGCTTGGAGCTTTCATTTCAGGAAGGACTCCTGGTCTTTCTCTCAAGAGACTCCTGGGGGACAAAATCTATTTGTTCAGTGTGTGAGTAAATACGTCTAGACATTGGCAGGAACTGTAATCCCCTAGGGAGAAGGGGGGGGCATATATAAATGAAGT
>NW_015319549.1:0-242 GCF_001447785.1 Gekko japonicus
AGGCTGAAAAAGTCCTGGAGGTTTGGGGAGTGGAGCCAGGAAGGGTGGCGGCATTTGGGGCAGGGGAAATGTTCATCAGGGGTGTGTTGCCATAGAATCTGCATTCTGAAGTGATCCAGGGGAAGTGAATTCTGGAGTCTGGAGATCAGTTGTAAGTCTGGGAGATGTCCAGCTTCCACCTAGAGACTGACAAACGTAAGACTGAAGAGGGCTGAGCTTACATAAGAACATAAGAGATGCCA
>NW_015319550.1:0-242 GCF_001447785.1 Gekko japonicus
GAGGTTGTTTACCACTTGAGAAACCTGCCAGATCTCTGGTAAGGTAGAAAATTCTAATTTATAACTGTGGACTATAACAGATAGAAACAGATTATTATTAGTTATCCCTTGCCAGTAAGGGAGGATTAGATACGATCTGTTCTTAAAGCTTAGAGCTGGAGACACCAAAACATGTCCTAGTCAGAAAGGTTTTGACTGAAGATTCTGGGAGTCCTTTGCAGAGAAGAGTTGCTGCCCTGTTT
>NW_015319551.1:0-242 GCF_001447785.1 Gekko japonicus
TCCCCCCTACAGTACATAAAGGGATGCAGTAAAGAGTAAAGTGGAATAACAAAAGAACAGGAAAATGAACAGATAGAAATAAGGAAATAATGAATATACAGAAATAACAAAAATGTAGCCATGGGACAACCATTTAATGATAGGAAATCACTATGCAAAAAATTACATTGCTTTGCTGTTTGGAGAGCCTATTCATCTATTTAAATAGAAAAAGGCACAAACGAGCACACTTTAAATAAGCA
>NW_015319552.1:0-242 GCF_001447785.1 Gekko japonicus
TTTACCATTTGCTCCTTAACTATCTCATCCTCAGTATACGCCAAGAGGTCTAGTTTTAAAGGGGCTTCTGGTGATTTTGTTGTCATCGGGTCGATCCTGCAACACAATAGTGCACTTTTCTTGTGACCCCAGTTTATTGGGAGTTATGGAAGTACACACCCATGGGACATAATTTTTTCCCGCTTATCCATGATGTCCACCAGGGAAATGGGGAATAGCCTTCTCTCTTTGATCCTTGGGTT
>NW_015319553.1:0-242 GCF_001447785.1 Gekko japonicus
TATTTCCCCCCCTACCCTTTCTTCCTTTCGGTATCCTACCTTTTCTCAAAATAATTTTTAATTAAAAAAAGCAAGTCATTTTGATTAATGGTGCTGTTATAAGCATGATTAAATGTTAATAATGGCTGTATAGTTTGATATTGTGCTGTAGCAATCATTTGCAATGGGATTCTCCTGTGTGGACAAGGAGTGAATGATTGACGTGGTATAATCCAGTGACAGACTTCATGCTCCTGGGATCC
>NW_015319554.1:0-242 GCF_001447785.1 Gekko japonicus
AAGTTCTCAGGAATAAATACTAGGTTATACAAACCTAGTCTTCTGTGATACTTCAGTGTATTACAGAAGTGCTGAGAACTGACACAAGACTTGCTTACTTATAATTAATTCTATATATATTAATTCATTGTCAATAAAAAATAAAAACAAATCAATTGCTTTTAAATATTTTTATACAATAAAATTTTATCTCTGTTATTATCTTAGCAACAAAATTAATTGCAAACTTTACCCTTTTTTTT
>NW_015319555.1:0-242 GCF_001447785.1 Gekko japonicus
GTGAATTCCATGTGCTAATCACTCTTTGTCTGGAGGGAGTTGTGTGTTGCAGAGACTCTTGGTGTTTCAGAGAGCGAAATGCAACTTGATGTTCTTTCCATAGAGATGCCCACTATTTCCTCCCTCCTTGGTGAAGGTGAACCATATGATCATGGGTGGATTTTATCCCCTCAGCAGCGTCACTCCCCAACAATAATGCTTGGAAAGGCTGCCATTCACTTGTGTGGGAGAAAATAAATGGG
>NW_015319556.1:0-242 GCF_001447785.1 Gekko japonicus
AGGATTTTAGGGGCGGGGGATTTGCCAGGCGATGGCGGTGCCTTCTTGGCCTTGGATTGGCATACACGAGTGATGTGGCCAGTCCACCCGCAGTTCCGGCAAGTCGCGTCACGGAACCGGCATGACTTCCTCTCGTGGCTCTCGCCACAGCTCGCGCAGTTGGCTGCTGCAGCCCGAGGTCGTTCCCAGCCGGGAGAGTGATGCTTGGGGCCCGTGTAGGCCCGGTGGGCCTCTTGCTCCTC
>NW_015319557.1:0-242 GCF_001447785.1 Gekko japonicus
GGCATGGTCTGGCTTGGCGTGGTGTTTTTCCGGCGTGGTCTGGCTCGGCGTGGCTCTGCAGCGGCTCCTTCTGGGCTGGTTCCACAGTCTGTGACTGTGCGACAACTGTTGCACCAGCCTCTGTCCTGATTGGCTCCGGCTGTGCTGAGTTGCCGCGTCGCCTCGTCTCCGAACCAGTCCCGCCCGGAACACTTGCTCGGCCGATGTTGACTCGCAAAAACCATTTAAATTTATACCAGAAG
>NW_015319558.1:0-242 GCF_001447785.1 Gekko japonicus
ACTCCATACCTTAGAGGGAACATTGGCTGGGGTGCATCCTGGTGGGCCGGACGGGCGCTGAGCGGCACAGAGAAGCCGACGCCTGACAGAGGGGGTGGGGAGTAGCCAGACAAGGGCGGAAGGGTCGGCCACTTTGGCTCTGCCCACTGATTCAGTCCCCCGGAGAGGTCGCAATTCACTCTGGATTGCCCCCCAACAAGATTCGTGGCGATCTTAATATTTACATTGTCTGCAATGGAGCC
>NW_015319559.1:0-242 GCF_001447785.1 Gekko japonicus
TTCCCATTTCTATGATCCAGATACATAGATATAAATCAGTATATGGTTTAGGATTCTGATACCATTTCATATTATTCTGGAGGGTCAACAAAAAGACATTTCTAAGGAGAGAATTCAACGGTGACCAAGTGTTTTCCTAGCCTGCCCCAAATCTTATTGAGTTAATTTAACCATAAATAAAATCTTTCAAATTCTTTCCATCCCATTTTGACACAAAGGGGCAAGATTAATACCCTTGGGTG
>NW_015319560.1:0-242 GCF_001447785.1 Gekko japonicus
CAACTTGACAGCACTTCACACACACACAAGGATCTTGGTTACTGCACAAGAAGGCATTTAGACACCGGGATTAACTGGCATGAGCTGAAAATGTCTGCCTTCAGAGGAGTTGGAAGAGAGTGTGAGAACCTGGCAGTCAACCACCTCCGTTACTGCCACAAGCAAATTCCACTTTGTCTGCGGCAATGTGAACGGAGGCCAAACCTAGAGCGGCTTGCTTCTGTGAATCCTTCAAATACAGT
>NW_015319561.1:0-242 GCF_001447785.1 Gekko japonicus
AAATTTTAGAAAAGGTACGTACAAAGTTATAAACAGTAAGTTAATAACAGTATAACATTACAAACAAACAAACTAGCTAACAATAACATCAAAAATAGTTGAAAGGAGGAGCTTTACACATTCAGGATGTAAATATAATGAAAAGTGCAAATATTTCTTAGATAGTAAATTCTCATTTGTTGAGTTATTTGAAATGTAATCAAAGAAATAATACTGTCCTCCGGTATATATAATTCTATTTT
>NW_015319562.1:0-242 GCF_001447785.1 Gekko japonicus
CGCTAGGAGTTGGACATTGTGTTTGGAAACGGGCTGCAAGGACAGGGCGTTGTTTTTGTCTCTGTGACAGCTGGGGAAACGAAAGCCTTGGATTCTCGCTCAGGGAAAGGGAGTCTGTCTCCATGCAGCTTCTGTTGCCCCTGGGCCCAGGAAACGCACAGTTCACGCTCTCGTCCTGTGACTCATCTCTGAGGGAACAGCCAAGGGGGTGGTGGAACAGCCCGGCTTGTTCTGCAAAAGCT
>NW_015319563.1:0-242 GCF_001447785.1 Gekko japonicus
TGATGCTTTTACGAAGACCAGTCGAAGTCACTGAAAACAGCATGCAAGCTTCCAGATTCTCCATAGCTCGTCATGTTGAATGTTACAAAAACGAAACACCAGCAACAAAAGGGTCTGTGTGGGGGAGATGTCTTATGGGAGTTCCTTTCTGGATGAGGAAGTGATTTTAGAAATTGCTAGACAGCATTGAGAGGAGGAGAGGGGAACTGCCGGCGTGCTTATTCACCCTTCAGATGAACTGG
>NW_015319564.1:0-242 GCF_001447785.1 Gekko japonicus
TGGTGGGTGCTCTTTCCAAGATTAGGCTTCAGCACAAACATGTAGACCTTTTGGTTGTCTTACTGGCCATTATCACAAGAAGGCATGCAAATATGACATGCTCTATGAACTTTGAATGATATCTTCCTCTTAAAGTCAACTTCTTGTTCTGAGAGCATATTATAAGAAATGTACATATAGAATCCTACAAGATGAATTCAGATCAATTAAATTGTTATTATCACTTGCATTATTTTTACTTA
>NW_015319565.1:0-242 GCF_001447785.1 Gekko japonicus
CAGGGTATAGAAAGCCTCTTCTTCTACTAGTGGCTCCGTTTAAAAAGAACATTACTACACATAATTAGGGTTGCAATTCCCCTGATGGGGGCGGGGGTTTACCCGCTTTCTGGAGCCCTGATCTGCTGCCCCTGAGCCAGCTGGCAGGGGGAATCCCGCACCCATAGAGCCCCGTCCACAGCAACATGCCTGGAGCAGAGACGTCATCGCACGGGGCATGTTGTGGGGGATGCTCTATCATT
>NW_015319566.1:0-242 GCF_001447785.1 Gekko japonicus
TTTCTTTCCAAATAGAAAAGGTAGAGTTACTTAGACTTGGTAGAAACCATTTTTGTCTTAGAAAGACTGTTAATGGTGATGTTGGTGGAGCTAGTAAGTTACCAAATTTGTCCCAAATTTCTAGGGATAATTTTAAGAATGGATTATGAGGTTCTATAAATTTTCTGTGTCTAGAGAATGACCAAATCGTTTCAAAAAGGGCCCCTGACTGTAAGTTGTCTTGTTTGATATGTACCCAATCT
>NW_015319567.1:0-242 GCF_001447785.1 Gekko japonicus
CCAATCCAGCTGTTCCACTGGAGACCAACATGGCGACCCTCTGAACTCCAAGCGGGTTACGAAACAATGGCAAAACACGACCAGCCACAACGTTTTTGAAGCGTTCTACCTGATAACAGATACATCGATGGAAGAGACTGGAGGATTACCCAGTAATTGGTATCCTTTTGTACAATCCCGCCCCAGCTAAGACTAGACACAGCTGTCAATGAATACCTTATGCAGTTCCGCAGGGCCTGTAA
>NW_015319568.1:0-242 GCF_001447785.1 Gekko japonicus
GCAACTCCACAAATCCCACAATCACCTTTACCCCCTTTATTAATTTTTCCTGATTTAGGTTAGATGTCACTGATAAAGCATTGTGATCATATTCCCTTTAGCAGTGAGATCTACTGGGAGAAAAAAATAAGCCACTTTTCAGTGTTGATATCCAGAACTCAGTTTCAGTTACAGGCTCCAAATCCCTAGTGTGGTAGGACAATCCTGCTCTGATCTGCAGGCCCTGTTTCACCCTGCCCTCC
>NW_015319569.1:0-242 GCF_001447785.1 Gekko japonicus
ATTTAGGGTGTTTGTAATGTCCAATATGGGGGAATGAGTTATGTTAGTACCCTTTTAGTACAGTTAAGTGTTTTGATTTCTTTGTTGTCGTTTCTAACTGGTCTCACCTGCTCTGACCTTATCTTGGGCTTTTTGTTCTGAAGGTCTTTTTATAAAGTATAATCTCTGTGCTTGTAGCACTCTATGGAATAGCTGGGGGGGTTGTATTTGCGGGGCTGTGACTCAGTGGAGGAGCCTCTGCT
>NW_015319570.1:0-242 GCF_001447785.1 Gekko japonicus
TTCTATATTGGTTAATCAGGTTAATTCACAGAGTATACAATTACAGAGGGGCACCCGACAAGGTTGCCCCCTATCTCCTCTTTTATTTGCGTTATCTTTAGAACCACTGGCAGTTGCAATAAGAGAGGACTCTAAAATACAAGGAATTAATGTTCCTCCAAATCAGTGTAAAATGAGCCTCTTCGCTGATGATATGGTATTTTATGTTCAGCGACCAAAAGAAACTCTTCAACCCTTATTAG
>NW_015319571.1:0-242 GCF_001447785.1 Gekko japonicus
CCCCAGAAGCCAGGCAGCTCCAGCAGCGCCTCCTCGCGAGGCTGCCCCCTCCACTCACATCCCCGACTCCTGACTGAGCCTATCCTGTCCAGGATCATAAATTCTGAGAATGCAGTGAGGTTTCTCTGAGCTGAAGAGTCACCAGAAGTTACTGTACAGACTGCTGGGTGGTCTTTTTTGGGGGGGCTAAGATTTTGGCAGGAAGGAACTGTTCTTAATACTGGTGCTTTAAGACCTACCGA
>NW_015319572.1:0-242 GCF_001447785.1 Gekko japonicus
GCCAAAGGCCTATCCTGGCCCATGTAGGCCACTACAGGTGTTGGGACCCACCCACCCGAAGGCTCACCCACCCCACTGCCACCAGCTGGTCTCACCTCCCCCCAGCACTCCACAGCGCACAGCTGGCTACCCCCCAGGTTGCTGGACCACCCTCCAATGCTCCCCAGCCCGACTGGGCACGAAGGCCTCCCCGTCACCGAGGTGCCTGGGAACCCTGTCCACTCGGCCACCTGCCACTGGTC
>NW_015319573.1:0-242 GCF_001447785.1 Gekko japonicus
CTCTCCTGCTCTTCCCACCGGCTGCTGACTTAAATGGGGTTTTAGGCCCTGGAAGGGTGGAGGGCGACACGCCAGCCTCCCTCGGTGACCAGCAGGGAACCCCCCTCCAGCAGGAGGACATGGCAAAGGGTGGCGTTCGGACCTACCTTGGTCATATCGTGGGGGTCAGGCACAACAAACATTCCGGGAGGTGGCTCCTTATAAATCGACATGATATCTCTGGGGAAACAAAAACAGGAAAC
>NW_015319574.1:0-242 GCF_001447785.1 Gekko japonicus
GTGACACATAGGATAATACTCATCAGAGAAGGGAGATCTAAAAGATTTGGGAGAATTTTTTTAAAAATGTCTCCACCTCTCATCTAAATGATTGTAAATTTGGCATCTGGTATGTTTGTGTAGGAAGGGACTTTCAGGACTTAGGCACCATCATTGGAAAGGTCCCCACTCTGGTGTTCACCCACTTAGCCTGTGACAATGGGATTGCGTAAGATGGTCTTCATGAAGACCGTAATTGGTGG
>NW_015319575.1:0-242 GCF_001447785.1 Gekko japonicus
TGTTGTTGTTGTATGATTTTTATTGGATTTGTTTTTATTTAAAAGCCACCTTCAGCTAGGTCTGGAGAGGTAGTATATAAGTTTTCTGAATAAGTAATATATAAACAGTGGCTCTTGAAAATCCATTTTATTCTGCGACCAGGTAACTTAAGTCACAAATGGCAATCCTGAACATCAGTTTGGTGCTATTCCCATATGCACATACATGCACCCATAGGTTTGGATCCTAAACAGTGCGAGCA
>NW_015319576.1:0-242 GCF_001447785.1 Gekko japonicus
AGCCTTTCCTCACAGGGCCTGGTCTCCAGATGATAACAGTGTGCATCTTCTACTTATGATATGACAGTATGTGTCATCTTCTACTTATGCAGCACCATTTCTTTCACGTAGCACGTCTTAACACTCTGTGATGTGTTTCAAATTTCTGCAATCCCACTCCAATTGCACTGCTCATGAGATGTCACGTCCAATCAGTTGCGTGGACTGGCACTGTGTAATCCACCTGGAGTGTCAGTGAGAAA
>NW_015319577.1:0-242 GCF_001447785.1 Gekko japonicus
GAGGAGAATGAGCCCGCCTTTGTCTCACCCCTGGATGAAAAAAAGGGAATCAAGCAGCCCGCCTTGTCTATGTCTAACCTGCATGAAGCTACCATGTGAGTGTTCAGTTTTTGATATATTTAGTAAAATGGTTCCCCAACCTTTTAGGCACCTTTAGGATACTGGCATAACATGGCGAGCACAGCCACAAAATGGCTACCTCTGGAGGCAGGGCCACAGTACATGAAACATGCATACCTTCA
>NW_015319578.1:0-242 GCF_001447785.1 Gekko japonicus
AAAAAAGCACCCTTGTGACTAGGCCCCAGCCAGAACTGAACACCTACCTGGAGATCCCGTTCTATCTCCTCATAGACCTTGTCCAATTCTTGGGCACGATTCTGGAGCAAGACACTGGCAGCGTGATGCTTCTTGCTCCACTGGGCGTACTCCTTTTCCTCCACCTCTTTGGTAGCCAGACACAGAGTCCGGAGGGTCTCCTCTGCAAAGCTCTGGGGAAGAGGACAATATTGCCTGCTCTG
>NW_015319579.1:0-242 GCF_001447785.1 Gekko japonicus
CCCCCAGAGATACAATGCTGGTGGAAGGAACCAGTGCGCTAACTGAGCACGTTTGGTGATCTGAGGAATACTACGGCAAGGGCGCCACCTGCTGGAACATCAGAGGCTATGCAGAAATGGCCCAACTGTTAGAATCAGGTGGGCCGCAGTGTTGGTCGAAAGCAGCAGAGGTTTCCAGTGGCACCTTTAAGACGAAACGAAGTTTTATTCAAGGTATATGTTTCACGTGCACGGACACTTCT
>NW_015319580.1:0-242 GCF_001447785.1 Gekko japonicus
TTCATTTGATTGGACCATAGCTGATTTAAAAAGCCATGGATAAATATACAAGGTAAGAGGTACTGCTGGGAGCAGACAATAATAGGGGGTTGCAAGTAGTTCTCTGAAGTGTGGAGGTTGCCTGGTCAGAAGGACCACAGTTGGGATGAGCTTCAGCTACTCAGCAGCTGAACTTCCATTTGTAAAAGCATGGGGAAAGGCAGTCTAGTCTGGCTTGTTGTCACCAAGGCCTTTTCCTTTCC
>NW_015319581.1:0-242 GCF_001447785.1 Gekko japonicus
CAGTGCCTGGCTCTTGCATCCCGGAAGCATTGGCATGCAGGCATGACTTGCAAGTTAAACATATCCAGAGAACCACAGATGACTGGACACAAGGCTGCCCCTTCTCAGCAATCCCAGGTCCTGCATGGAATCAACAGCATCGCTGCTAAGATTGGGTTTTCCCCACCCCATCCAAAAAAAGTGACAAGGGAGAGGGCAGCGGTGGTGATATGAATCCCCCAGTGTTCCCTCTAAGCTGAGTT
>NW_015319582.1:0-242 GCF_001447785.1 Gekko japonicus
TTAGGTTGGACTGGTCTACTCATACTCTTAACTGTTATACTGTTTGAGCTCTCATCGGAATAAGGATTGCTGTTTATAGTGGTGACAAGAGGCTTAATCAGAATTGAGTTTAGAGGATGCTGGAGACTTAATTCATCTACTGTTTGACTGTCTAGCTTCCATGTTGTCACATGAATCTGTTTTGATTATTTTAAAGTTCAATGACCATTACTATGTTAGTAATATAAGGGCTTTTATTTTAT
>NW_015319583.1:0-242 GCF_001447785.1 Gekko japonicus
TTGTCTTCTGAACTCCCTGCACCATCGTGGAATTTCGTTTTTTTAATCTTTGAGAGAAAGCGGGGACAAGAGAACAAAGATTCAGCCTTGATCCACTGCTACTACATTACAAAAACGTGCATGGCTTGTTTTGTGGCTGTTACAAGTATTTCTGCACACTTACTGGTATCGCAAAGGCGATGGTGAAAAGACACAAGCACAGCACGGCAATCTTCATTGTGATGCCCTGTAAAAATAATGCA
>NW_015319584.1:0-242 GCF_001447785.1 Gekko japonicus
TTATTTATGTAAGTGTTGAAATCCCACTTTTCTACTCCAAAAGAATGCTGATGGCCACTCACGTCGGGGTCCACCATTACAATCATTACACCAATAAATAAAAAGCCTAACAAACAGTAAAACAAGTGAAAAAACAAAGCAGCTCATGTTTTAAAACCAAAGTACAAACAGGAGAATGACACACCAACAATCTCCGGGCAAGGAAAGGTAAACAGAAAAGGAGGAGGAGGAGATTGGATTCA
>NW_015319585.1:0-242 GCF_001447785.1 Gekko japonicus
TTCTGCTCATTTCACTTGTTTCCCATTTACCTGCTGCTCTCTCTCATTACTGACTAGAACTTCTTCTTGAGATACAAGAGTTCTCCCTCTGCCCATTGTCTCCAGCTCATAGACTGGGATAGTACTGTTTGGTTTTTGTTTTTGTTTTCCTTTAAAGCCCCAAAGGGATCAGGCCAGTACACTTGAAAGGCCACGGCCTCCCATACCGTCCAGCCTGCCAGTTAATATCTTTCTCACAGTCC
>NW_015319586.1:0-242 GCF_001447785.1 Gekko japonicus
CCCCCCATGGGGGGAGGAAACATCGAAGTGCCGGCCCTCGTGGGAGGGGCCCGGTAGCATGGTCCAACCACCTGGCTGTGGCGGGCAGACCACGTTAAGATAGGGTCATGGGTGGCATCTGTCGGTGTTTATTTTCTGGGTCAGAGAACAGGCACAGCTCTCAAGGACAAAGGTCACTTCCAACAAATGTCTCTCCTTAGGTTGGCTGGCGTGGGGAACATCCCAAGAGGGGGAGGGCATCA
>NW_015319587.1:0-242 GCF_001447785.1 Gekko japonicus
AGTTAAACGCTGACTGGGGGCAGCACAGTAGCCATGTTGCATCTGTGAAATTGGATTAATTCGCCCTGGCTACTGGGATTCCAGACAGCCCAGGACCAAGGTAGCTCCTTGACAACACATTGAAAGAAGAGGAAATAAATAAATAAATCCAGTTTTTCCTCTCCACTGTAGGTTGGTTGATTATGGTCGACGACCAGCAGAAATAAACGCAATAAACATTAAGATTAAAAAATGCAGTACAA
>NW_015319588.1:0-242 GCF_001447785.1 Gekko japonicus
GCATACTTTAAACAACATATACTCAGAGCTGCCCTACTGAAGACTTGGGAAGAAATAAAAAGCTCCTTTTATACAAAAATACCAAAATGGGTAGCGCCTCTGGAAGCATTTACGAATCCTAATTTACTTTTGGATAAATTATTGGGAAGGTACAATGACCTTCTAGATAGTAATAATGAATTAAAAACACAAGAAATCTTGCAGAAACAAGACGTGACCTTATCTTGGTGGGAAAGATCTCA
>NW_015319589.1:0-242 GCF_001447785.1 Gekko japonicus
TGGCATCCCTAGCCATGAGAAAACCCATGTTCTCAGGGGCCAAATCATACCAGTCTGTAGTGATGCCGGTGGTAAAGGAGCCACACACAGCTCCCACTTGGCAAGTGCTTAATGGGGGTTCCGTCACTCTCACATGGATCCAGGCAGGTTTTATGACATCAGGGTTCTCAACTATGTGGTTACTGCCAGAACACTAATACTTGATGTCGAAAGGCACTCCCCTGTCTTTAATAACAGCATTC
>NW_015319590.1:0-242 GCF_001447785.1 Gekko japonicus
ATACCCCACTGAGGTCCTTCCCCTCCCCAGTGTCCGCCTCCAAGCCTCCAGGAATTTCGTAATCTGGAGTTGGCGGCCTTAGGATGCAGTGTTGGAGAAGAGCCGCAGCCTAGCCCTTGGGTGCTGAAGGTCCCAACCAAGCAATCCAGGTATCAGCAAGGGCCACGAGATAGTAGAGAGACGAACCAACATTTTGCATTATTGTCTGTATAGCAAAACAGGTTGTCACGGCTCCGGTGGGG
>NW_015319591.1:0-242 GCF_001447785.1 Gekko japonicus
CCAACTCAGTCACAGCCCATGCCCACCCCAATGTCCCACATGGACCCCGGACCTGGGTGGCTGGAGAAGGCAGGGGCTGAAGATCAGAAGCAGGCAGGGACAGAGAACAGGCTGGTGGGGGGAACTTCACCTGCCTGTGGTTAATAGTGAAGGGAGTGGACAGCAAGGGAAGAAATAAAGGTGCAAAGCGGGAGGTAGGAGGGTTCTATTGGGTCCCAGGGAAAAGGAGGCAGAGCAACCTC
>NW_015319592.1:0-242 GCF_001447785.1 Gekko japonicus
TGAGTCACACCTGGTTGTCTCCTGAGAGCATCGTGCAAACCTCTCACTCCAACACTTACAGTTTTTCCTGTTGGTACATTTATCATTCAGCCGCCAGCATTTCCCCACCTTGCAGTTAGATCCAAACTGCCCAATAAAACTTAAACTTCCACTGCTCAATCCTGATTTTAGGGGACGGCACCCCCGGATTATGGAATTATTGATAGATAAAATTAGCCCCAGTTTCCCTGGTAACTTGCTAG
>NW_015319593.1:0-242 GCF_001447785.1 Gekko japonicus
TGGAAGTGAATTCTAAAGCAGGCAGAAACTAATTGTTTAAAATTGGACCCGCTACTTTTGCTATGGCTGAAGACACTTTTATTCATGATTGCATGTCATTAGCTCTTCTGCCTACCAGCAGTTTGAAATTTTGATTTTATCTAGCAGTTTTAATGTATTTTTATTGTATGTTATCCTTACTTATGTTGTAAGCTGCCTGGAGTTCCCATAAAGTAGAAAGGCAGCTAATAAATACTTTAAAT
>NW_015319594.1:0-242 GCF_001447785.1 Gekko japonicus
AGCCCAGCAGTCTGTTCTTGATCCATTAGGAGCAACTGATGATCAACTGGATAGCTCAGTGAAAAAGTCAGTTCAGTATGCGGCCTGTAGGAATCATTAGGAGAGCAACCAAACAGCCAGCTGCCCTGGTCCAATTTGACTTATTCTGTCATTTTTGGGTTGGGGACAACCTTAACCAGAGACATCTTCTAACCACATAAAAATATTAACAGATTCAAGAGGGTAGTCATGTTGGTCTGAAG
>NW_015319595.1:0-242 GCF_001447785.1 Gekko japonicus
AAGGGGCTGGTGTTCCCACCCTCTTGGCCAGTTTCTGCACGGAGGGGCTGAGATTCAGCAGACAGAACGGGGCCGCGCAAAGAGTGGGCTGAGTCGGTCACCTGACATCTTGTAGCCTCCAAAAGGCAGCTCCACGGGGCTGATGTTGTAGTTGTTGATGAAACACATCCCGGCCTGCAGACCCGCCACGACCCTGTGAGCCCGCTGGATGTCCCTGGGGAGCAAAGAGGTGGGTGGCGGGT
>NW_015319596.1:0-243 GCF_001447785.1 Gekko japonicus
TTACATCTCTAGGTGGGGCCTGGAGATCTTCCAGATTTACAAGTGATCTCCAGAATAGAGAGATCAGTTCCTTTGGGGAGAATGCCCACTTTGGAAGGTGGACTCTTACGGCGCTGTACCAAGCTGAGGTTCGTCTCCCAACCCCCATCTTCAGTAGGGATGCCAGCCTCCAGGTGGGACCTGGGCATCCCCCGGAATTACAGCTCATCTTAAAATTACAGAGATCAGGTTCCCTGGAGAAAA
>NW_015319597.1:0-242 GCF_001447785.1 Gekko japonicus
GGTCTGTTTCAGTAGAAGGCAGCTTCATGCATTTATGTGTTCCAGAGCTATGTGCTCACTGAGATGTAACTACAGTTTGGACAGAAGCAACAAGAAACCCCGGGGGGAGGGCAGCATGAAGAAGGCACAGCATGGGTGCAACAATGCCCCCTGCCACAAGGTGCCTGTTCGGGACTCAGACAATGGCTTGTGCTGCCAGCCCTACAGCTATAGTGCATATCTGAGACATTTCATACACATCA
>NW_015319598.1:0-242 GCF_001447785.1 Gekko japonicus
TAATAGGCGGTAGGCTGAAGCAAGCGAAATGGACTTAGGACATTAAAAATGGAATCAGAGTTGTTTTCAGCTATAAGGCTAGATGGATGAGTCTGAGAAAAGAAAATGTAACAGACAGAGAATGGGGCCGAGGAGAGTACATGCTAATTTGAAATAACCAAATATTTGGCTGCAAGTATCTAGTCCACTGGAAACATCTGTACAAGCCCTATCGAAGTGAATGGAAGTTGGGCAGACGGACA
>NW_015319599.1:0-242 GCF_001447785.1 Gekko japonicus
CCAAAGTGCAAAGGGAAGATAAATGTGTGCTGGCTTTAGAGTGCACAAGGAGAGAGCATCTGCCCCAGCACTCACTGCTTGGAGAGAAGTCTTGGGGTTTGAGTGGCCTTTCCTTCCGATTGTGTGCTCAGCAGACTCCTGTGAGTCTAAACCCACAACACGGAAACTCCTCCCTCTCTTTTCAAGGACAGGGATTTGCACACCTGTGGCATGCTGAAATAGGGTTGCCAGGTCTGGGTTGG
>NW_015319600.1:0-242 GCF_001447785.1 Gekko japonicus
AAAAAAAGAAATCCTCAGATTGGCTGCTTTTTGTTGAGGGCTTGGAGCGCGTTAGTTTGCTTCAAGGATTGACACACCAGCATTTTTTTAATGTCTGGAAAATGCTGATATCAAGAAAACAAGCTTGGCTTTCAGGAGTATAATGAAAAGCCTCCCATTCACTTTGCTTTACGTCTCAACAATAACAGTATACTCGTACAGGAGAGCTGCAACACCTGTTGTGAAGGAAAGCATCAGCTTTT
>NW_015319601.1:0-242 GCF_001447785.1 Gekko japonicus
ATCCATCTATGTCTTCCCTCTGTGGTCTCGGAAGAAGAGTGATCAGTTTTCTTCCTATAAAATAGGAAAGATCTGGTTTACCTGCAGGGTTCATACTGCAAGCCCGCCGGGGAAGCCCACCCTGTCGCGCAGTTTGCGCGAGTCAAAGCATGTGCACCAAAAGAGGACTCTGTGACCGGCCGTTAAATCCCCAGAGAAGGGGGTGGTGGGCATGTAGGTTTGGCCCCACCTTCCTCCTTGCC
>NW_015319602.1:0-242 GCF_001447785.1 Gekko japonicus
AGATTAGAGTCCGCCCCTCTTAACCATTATACCAAACTGGAAAAGAGGGATAATTTAAAAAGATATCGGGAAAGAGGAATAAGGATGAATAAAACCAACACTGCCACTGAAACATTATTTTAACCTGTGCAGTCAATTAGATCTCCAGTAGCCAATCAGGTGACTTCCAGGTCAAGAGCTCCACCGGACCCAACCCACTTTCTAAAAACGCTCGGTAGGCACCAAGAAAGGTGTCAGCAGGT
>NW_015319603.1:0-242 GCF_001447785.1 Gekko japonicus
CTTCTCTAGACACACACTGCCTAGGAGGGAGGAAACGCCAGTATCAAAAGCACACCAGCCCAGAAACTCAGGCTACTAATCCATCTTTTCGAGATTGTCATCTAATACTTTGAAACACCAACAGAACCATGCCATCATCGAAGAGGAGTAAGTCTTTGAAATTGCAAATCCACATAGAAGCTGCCAACCTCTGAAAACAGGACAGTAAATGTCCATGGGAGAACGAAACATTGGACTTACCT
>NW_015319604.1:0-242 GCF_001447785.1 Gekko japonicus
TAAATATAATTAATCAAAAATGTCTCAAAATTATAATAGTGCTTTGTTTTGATTAGGATTAAATGAGCATTCAGAATATAATAATACTTGGATTGCAATCAGTTTATCAAACACTTGCAGCTTTTCATTTTAAACCTTAGTGACAAGGGCCATCCTGTAATTTACTCTGTGGTATGCAACACCAAAATTATATGAATGCAATACAACAATGCATTTGGATGGAGTCATCTAAACAAGCAATT
>NW_015319605.1:0-242 GCF_001447785.1 Gekko japonicus
TCCACCAAGTTCTCTTCCAGCAAAGACAGACGTCCTTGAACAAAGAAAGACTCTGCTCCATCAGATGCAGCCTTTCTCCATCAGAAGAAGTCATTCTCCATTGAAAGAAGGCTTTCTCTCTTGAAGGAAGACTTTGCTGAAGAGAGGGTTCATCCTCTCTTTTCTTAGTTTTTAAGGTTCCTAGTTTTTAAGCTGGAGAGAGCTGACAAGAAGAAAAATTGATTCATTTGAAATGTCGTGTT
>NW_015319606.1:0-242 GCF_001447785.1 Gekko japonicus
AACAGGAGAAAGAGATGAGGAAGGTACGTTGGGGAAGGGAACTGGGGCCTTTCTTCTCCTATCTCTGCCTTAATTATAAACTCGCTAGGGTAACAGTGAAGCTATAAGTTAGGTTTGGGGGGGTCTTCCACAGACCCTGGGCTGGGTTGGGTAGGGATCAGAAAGCAGGCGGTGACTCCTGAGGTTTAAAAAATGCAGTTGTTCCCTCGCCCCTTCTAACAGTGCAGTCCTAAGCAAAGTCA
>NW_015319607.1:0-242 GCF_001447785.1 Gekko japonicus
CCTCAGTGTACATTAAATAATACAAATAACTATCCACAAGCTGATGACATACATGAGACCACAATCACAGTAAACAGGAACAAATGTGTTTTGGTCCAATCGGGCTTTTTCAGTGGTCACTGATACATAGATATACATCTACATCAAGAACCATAAGCGAAAACAGGTGCTTATTGATTTTCGTTTTATACTGCGTGGCCAAATGGTGACATTATTAGGATCATGGATCTTGTTCCATGATT
>NW_015319608.1:0-242 GCF_001447785.1 Gekko japonicus
ATGCTGCTCAAACAATTTTCCACCAAGTGCCATTTCCCACACCTTCCACACTCCTCATGGCTCCAGCACTTTCAGTAGCCAGCAGTCGAGCAAGAGGAGGAGGAAGTGAGTGGGCAGCAGTGGAGCCAGCATCAGCCCCAGTTGCACCTAGGAGAGCCAACTTGGCATGATGAGCAGCAAAAAAAGAAGAAGAGGAAAAGCCTCCTGGGCAGAGGGAACATTTTTGCCTTTTACCTTTCAGG
>NW_015319609.1:0-242 GCF_001447785.1 Gekko japonicus
GGGGGGGGGTGTTGCACTGACTTCATCCTGCATGAAACTGAGAATTACGGTCGATTCATATGTAACAGTCTAGCATAGTGGTTTAAGTGTTGAACTAGGACCTAGGTTCAAATCCTTACTCAACTGTGAAACTTGTTGGATGACTTTGGGCCAGTCACCCTCTTCCAACCAAACCGACCTCACAGGGTAGGTGTGAGTCTGAAACAAGTCACATACGTTTGCTGCTATGCAGGGGTCATTTC
>NW_015319610.1:0-242 GCF_001447785.1 Gekko japonicus
CCTCAAGAGCAGGCAGAGTATGATCTCGTTTCTTCTGTCTTCTCACCTTTTAAACTTTCCCTCTGCATCCATCCATCCTTCCCTTCTCTTAGTTCATCCACCCCGAACCTGGACCCTCAGCTAGCTGGCTCTGGAGTCCTCTGGCTTCCCATAGTCTCCTCTCTGTTCCTGTCCTCACCAGGGGTTCCATGTTCCCCATTATCCAAATTCCCACTCCTTCCTGTTGGAAAAATTGGCAAAAT
>NW_015319611.1:0-242 GCF_001447785.1 Gekko japonicus
AGTCCTGGGAAAATAAAAAACCTGGCACAGCTTTTTGTGCTGTGGCTCATCCCTATCAAAGATATTCCACATAATTTTATTTTTAAAAACAGAGATCATGATTTGCCAAGGACCACAACCAGACAACTGGCAGTGTCCTTGGTCAAGAGAGGCACTTGGGGTTCGTGGAGATGCGCCAGTGCTGTATCAATGCTAAATATCAGGATTCAAATGGAAAACAAATCATCCAGTATCATCATGCC
>NW_015319612.1:0-242 GCF_001447785.1 Gekko japonicus
AGTGGTCCAGGGGTTGGAAGCCTGCTGCATGCACTGACCTCCCAGGTGGCCGGCCTCTATAATAAAGTTAAGGACAGTAACGTTCAGTGATAGGGGATTCTCAGGTCTTACATGCAAAGCCCAGGAGAGGCCTGGCATTCAGATCAGGCCAGTGGGGGAAGGCGAGGGCTCCCGTTCAGCTCGCTCTCATCACTGATGTTCACCAAAACTGTAACGTGCAGGGCTATTTCTGGGCAGGAACG
>NW_015319613.1:0-242 GCF_001447785.1 Gekko japonicus
TTAAAATTAATATTTAAAATTAATATTTGAAATTGATGTAGTATTGATATTGTACTGCTGTATTATTATAGTATGTTGGTATTAACATGTTATAACTGTATTATTATGGCTATTTGATAACTATAGCAATAATTGTAGTTTTATTCTTGATTTTGTTGTATTCAAGTATTTATTTTAATTTACGAATCTGTATTGTTTGTATGTAGAATGGTTAAATTTAAATAAAAATCTATTTCCTAAAA
>NW_015319614.1:0-242 GCF_001447785.1 Gekko japonicus
TCTCTCTTTACATTTCATATAAGCCTCCTCTCTGATCTGGGATTGCTGTGCCTGCAGAGAGCCTGCACTGCCTTCTCCCATCACCCAGTTTAAATTGGGCAGTGGGAGAAGGCAGCCCAGCCAAGCTCACTGTACCTGCAGGGACCCAATGGCTCCCCACATGCGCAACTCTGCACTGCCCAGTTTCAACTGGATGGCAAAAAAGGGCAGCCCAGCTGGGAGTCTTTCTTTCTTTCTTTTTT
>NW_015319615.1:0-242 GCF_001447785.1 Gekko japonicus
TCCAAAGAATCGAAAGCTTTTTGTATATCAATGGACAATAATAGTGATTGAGTGCTTTTATCTAGTTTCCCATAGTGTACAATATTTAATGATTTTCTAATGTTATCGGCAATATCTCTAGTTGATACGAAGCCTGACTGATCAGTGTTGATGTAATTTCCTATGATGCCTTTTAGTCTGTTTGCGATCATGCCTGCAAAAATTTTATAATCCGTGTTTATAAGGGAAATGGGTCTATATGA
>NW_015319616.1:0-242 GCF_001447785.1 Gekko japonicus
ACCTCTTGAGGTTTTCACAGAGGTACCAGAGACAGGTCAAGGATGCTGGGCAAAGAAACCTTTTCTTCTGGTGATGTTCCCTGGGAAGAACTTCAAAGAGCTGCTTTGATCCAAGTGGCTGCCTTGTTCAAGGTAAAAACAAAAAAAGGCCAAAAAAAGCGCAGGTTCTTGGTTATTAATACAGCAACAAAGGCCAGCATGTATATCTGGCCAGGGTTGTGTATATTCTGGGCTTAAATTCT
>NW_015319617.1:0-242 GCF_001447785.1 Gekko japonicus
TGACCATGTTCAACCATTGGATTTACCATGTTTGAAAGTGACAATCAGATAACGAGTCAATCACCCAATTTGTTTGGTTTGTGCCAAATCATTGCAAACACCTGCCGAACCGATTTGCATCTGGTTTCCACAAAACCATGCATGCATGAGCCATGCATTGTTGGCCATTAGAATCTCTATGGGTAATGCAGATGAACACTGAAAGATAAGATCTTGTTGACACACAGCATTTATTGATGACT
>NW_015319618.1:0-242 GCF_001447785.1 Gekko japonicus
TAACCAACCTCACAGTGTTGTTTTGAGGTTAAAATGGAAGAGAGGAGAAGTAAGTAAGTTGCTTTGGGTCCCCATTATGAGTACAAAGGCCGGGTATAAATGAAATACATAAAATAAATCAATCATACTTTTGCAATTTTGAGCTATTATGCTCTAGGGATGGCAAGCTGATCCACTGCCTGTCTCCATTACCACACTTCAGGTAACAAGACCAAATACATGTGATGTGTTTCCAGAGAGCA
>NW_015319619.1:0-242 GCF_001447785.1 Gekko japonicus
TCGCACATTAAACAGCTTAGAAGTGCCACTGATAGTGTTGAACTGTCTGTCCCGCGACGGGGCGGCTCTGGCGAGGAACTCTGCCCGGGGGCCGGCGCTGCCCGGGGGTGGGATCTGCAGCATGGAAAGAATCGAACCCGTTAAGTGCGCGCAGACTCTGATCCGGGAACACCCGGTTTGATGAATCCCCACTCCTCCTCCTGCTCCCCTCGCCAGCGGCTGGACGACCCTGGGCAAGCCAC
>NW_015319620.1:0-242 GCF_001447785.1 Gekko japonicus
TCTCTTCTCTTCTCTTCTCTTCTCTGAAACATGTCAGCTGAAGAAATGCAGGAGCAGAAAGGGAGTTCAGAAGGGTTTACAGCAGCAGACAGATGGCCTTTAGCATCTATCTTATACATTACTGTAGCTTAGAATCAAAGGGTTGTATTCAATCTCTCCTCTTAGGTAATGGTAGCACCTTCCTCTGTGCCTTGTCCTTTGAAACACCATGGAAAGGCAAGCTATAAATATTTTAATAAATA
>NW_015319621.1:0-242 GCF_001447785.1 Gekko japonicus
TTTGGCAGTGGTTCCTCTGCTGTTTTCAGGATTTCCACTAATGACTCTCAGTTTGAGATAAGACTCTAAGCCTTTCTTTCTATACATCAGTTTTAGTTGTTCTTTCATTCTCCATTACTGTCCTCCCTAATGTCAAAGAAATCAGAACAGAACTACTTTCCTGCAAATAACATTTTCTTCTGTAACAAATCATTTTGTCCCCTCCAAAGTCTGCTCTGGTTCAGTCCTCTCTATAATGCCAT
>NW_015319622.1:0-242 GCF_001447785.1 Gekko japonicus
TTCAGACCGGAAGACCCTCCCTTCTTGTTACAATTGAGCGACATTCTTAACAGATTCCTACTCCCTCATACCACTCCACTGGGAAAAGTTGGAAGCATTCCTCCAGTCGATGGCACCTTCTCCCAACTTCAGTGGCTCTTCCTCCAATGGAGTTCTCCCAGGAGCCTCCCTCCAAGCTAAGGAGTCTTCCCCCAACTTAAAGTGGCTCTTCCAACTGAAGAAACACTGTAGATTAAGGAAGG
>NW_015319623.1:0-242 GCF_001447785.1 Gekko japonicus
CTGTGTGCAACCCAGGAACCAAGCAGTGCCGATGAGGAGAGCAACGGTGGCGACGAGGCAATGGTGGCGGACAGTTCCCACGGTAAGGCACATGAGTATGGGGCACAGCCTTGCAGGCCACCATGACGACCACCCATCCCGGGCACAGGGCGTCAGGGGCCACCATCCCCACGCAACATACATATGTTCCCCCAGGAACACCAGAGGGATCAGAGGACGACGAGGAGGAGGAGCGGGACCCA
>NW_015319624.1:0-242 GCF_001447785.1 Gekko japonicus
TATATGGAGAAAGACGCTACGAAAACCACACAACACTCGGTGAAAAAATTACGAAAAGATAAGAACAGGGCAGAATCTCTAACCATAAACTCAATTTCGGGCCCTGAGGAACGAGTGCCTGACAAAATGGCGACCGGTATTTCTGAGGCTGACAGAATCGCGCCAATAACGGCAGCTGACCTGAAAGAAGCGCTAATAACGATGGAACAAAATTTCTTCACGCATGTAAACTCAATGTTTAA
>NW_015319625.1:0-242 GCF_001447785.1 Gekko japonicus
CAACATGTTACATTTAGAACCGATTCTCACCCTCAAACGTGCATGTTGAGATGGTGTTAGAGACGGTCAGGAGAGAGGAGATCAACCTGTCTGCAGACTTGAAAGGAGAGTCAGTGGTGTGGTTTTGTTGAGAGGTATGCCTTCGACCCACTTCCCATAGACAACTGATTGTTCAATACATACTAGGGGAAGCTATAGGAACTGGGAACCCTTCTCCATCAGTGTCATCAAGTTTCCTTTCT
>NW_015319626.1:0-242 GCF_001447785.1 Gekko japonicus
CTGCTGGGGCTGGTTGCTCCGTTAGATCCTCCCTCAAAATCACGCTATGAGCTTATCCTTATAAACAGGAGAGGAAGCAGTAGGTGGACCCAGTGAAGGAACACGCAGAGACACAAGATGTTTAGGGGAGTGGGAGGCCATGTTGCCCCACCTCCCACATTCACTTGGGATAGGTGCTGAAACACATGGAGAAGCAGCAGGATAAGCCCTTCTCCAGGCCCATACCCAGGATTTTGTGGCTT
>NW_015319627.1:0-242 GCF_001447785.1 Gekko japonicus
CTCGACTGTGCGACTGAACAACAAGGTGGAGAGGCCCAATTACAGACACCCGCAGGCTGGAGCAGGCTGACCAATATTCATACTAACCCATGGGGGGAAGAAATCAGGGTGCTTTGTTTCACACAGTTCTAATTTCTAATTTTCCCAGCATTAGCTAGTATGCCAAATGGCACAGCACACTCATGCCTTGGTGGCTGAGGGTCAAATGAGATGAAATTCCAAGAGATCCATTAATGGATCTG
>NW_015319628.1:0-242 GCF_001447785.1 Gekko japonicus
GGGAACCGGCATGGTGGTCAGAGTATCGGGCTGAATACCGGGATGGAAGGGGGCTTGGGTTTAAAGTTTCGCTCAGCCCTGAAGCTCACGGGTGGCCTTAAGCCGCTCGTCTTCTCTCAGCCTGGACTACCTCGTGGGGTTGCTTGGAGGACGAAATGGGGGAGAGGCGGTGCTCGTGGCTCTGAGCACCTTGGGACGACGAGTGAGAGGACAACGTGGTGGGTTGCAATGTTCCCTCTAAG
>NW_015319629.1:0-242 GCF_001447785.1 Gekko japonicus
GTTTGAATCCCCACTCTGCCATGGAAGATGTAAGCTGCTCTGGGTTCCCATTTGAAGAGAAAGGTAGGATATAAGCAAGATAAACAAAATAAGTTGCTGTGGCATTAGCTTTCATGGTAAATAGGCAAGGACCCTTCTGTAGTTGGCAAGATTCATAAAGTGGTCACTAGATGGCAGCGGTTCCATAGCTTTTGCAGCCATCCTCTTGTAAACCATTCGGTAGAAATTGTTCAGAAAGAAGA
>NW_015319630.1:0-242 GCF_001447785.1 Gekko japonicus
GTTCTTATATCACCCTCCCAGCTGATCCTTGCACCGGCCCTGTGAAGTAGGACAGGCTGAGGAACAGGGACTAGCCCAAAGTCACCCGTTGATCCCTGTGACGGAGAGGGACTAAAAATTCAACTCTCCTGGATCCAAAACCCAGCACCATCAGACACACTTGGCAGTTTACTTGCCAAATCATATAAATTAAGGGATTAGCGGCAGAGCTGCTAGCAAGCAGAACCTGCAATTTCTGGATC
>NW_015319631.1:0-242 GCF_001447785.1 Gekko japonicus
TGGTAAAAGTTAGATATAATGGAAAAGAAGTCTTCATAGTTAATATATATGCCCCAAACCAAGAACACGAATCCTTCTATAAAGAGTTGAAAGAAATAACGACAAGAGAATGTCCAGGAGATGTTCTGATTGCTGGGGACTTTAATGCAGTGTTTAAAGACAAAGAAGATAGGAAAAGAGTTAACAAATCAACAAGATCTGGTACCTTACTTACTAAGTCTTTCTTACAAATGGCAGAAGAG
>NW_015319632.1:0-242 GCF_001447785.1 Gekko japonicus
TTGAAAGAGGGATGCTAAGGGTTGTGAAACATCAAGTAAAAGGGGTGTGTGTGCTCAAAATCAGCCTGCTCAAGCCCCTGAGAGTGTAGAGTTCTGGAAGGGGGAGATTTCTAAATTGCCACCCCACATGATTGATTTCTGCAGGGTTGCCTGTGCCTGGAAACCAGTGGGAGGGCTGTGGTGGGAATATTGGGGGGGCATGACACCAGCCGCAGTGTTACCCAGGGGTCATTTCGTAGAAA
>NW_015319633.1:0-242 GCF_001447785.1 Gekko japonicus
TATAGCAGTAAGAAACCTGATGCAAATTATAGTATATATTTTCAAAATTACATTGATTGATATGCTTGCTAAGAAAATGAAGGTTTAACTGCTGCATAGACAAAGCTTAAAATGACAGCACTCAAAGTCTGAAACATAACAGAGAAATTTGAAAGGAATATGTAGCACTTTAGAACCTATTATGGTGCTACATAATAGGAAGAGATCAGCCTGCTAGGAGTCACACATGCCACACTGCAAAT
>NW_015319634.1:0-242 GCF_001447785.1 Gekko japonicus
GTAGGATGTGCTTGACTCTTCTTCAGGATGTCTATTTTTAGGACCTTTAATTGATAGGTTTTTTTTTTAAGGGAATGCTGCCTGCAACCCTATACCTACTTACCTGGTCGTAAGCCCTACTGAAATCTGTGAGGTTACTTCTGAATAAACACGGATGCTAACCGCCTCGCTAGATGTAGTCCTATGTCCATCTGGTACAAATTCTGATGGTGTCAGCCAGATGTTTGTGGAATTTCATGATC
>NW_015319635.1:0-242 GCF_001447785.1 Gekko japonicus
AAACAGCCCTGAACTTCTAGGGCCAAACTGAAAACCATTTTGATAAAAGGACCTCATTCTTTGGGTTTCATATACCTTCTTCCTTTAGCATTTCTCCCTATTTCTTCTAGACCCTTGAATATCCCTGGAGCTCGGCTTCAAATCCTTTCCTATTTGTAAGATCTGTAACATTTTTTTGAAGCTGTGGTGCCCAGAACCATTTCTCCTCATGTTAGCTTACAGGTGACGAGGAGACTGGTAGT
>NW_015319636.1:0-242 GCF_001447785.1 Gekko japonicus
CTACACCAAACTGGCTCTCAGTGTGGTAAATTGCTTCCCAAATTATCCTTCCAGGAGGAATATAGAAACATGTGGACCTAGGAACATGCTTCCCACCACCAGCACTACCACCACTGTTTTGAAAGCCCTGGTCTGCATTAATCTTACCTTTCTGCTTGCACTTCTAGCTTTCCTTCCCCATAGCTGATGTTTTGCATCTAGCTGCGGGATAGGTTCAGAGCAATCTAGTTATTCATTTTATT
>NW_015319637.1:0-242 GCF_001447785.1 Gekko japonicus
ACACACACGCTCAAAATTACTGGAAATAACTCTAACTTGTACGCCATCGTAAGACAACCCCCTTTTTTGGATGGCGTACCTGGAAAACCACCTAGCCTTGCATTTGAATGCGGCAGTATTTGCTCCACCTAGGAAGCATCCAGGGCAGATCAGATATTTGCTAATTCGGAAGCTCCTTTATTTTTCCCCACTGAAAAGAGGGAGAAGGGGACTGGAACATCTAGCAGCTTCCCTGCCCTACC
>NW_015319638.1:0-242 GCF_001447785.1 Gekko japonicus
ATAACCAACCCTTGACAATAGCTTGGGCACCGTATTTTGGACCACACAGTGTGCATTACAGTACTCTAACTTGAATGTGATCATAGCGTGGAGCTGTAGCTGTTAAAAAGTCCTATGTGCCACGGGGGAGACCTGAGCCTCCAGTCATAGGCCTTCAGAGGGAGTGCAACCCCCTCCAGGACAGGTTGGTTCCACAGTCCCTGAGAAGTTTCTTGTTAGACTAGGGGAGGCCTGAACCAAAG
>NW_015319639.1:0-242 GCF_001447785.1 Gekko japonicus
GAGGTGCTGCTTCTACTGACATCTAGTGGAGGAAGCTGGGCGCAGAACAGCCGCCTGCCGCCCACATCCGCTCTGCCTGCCGTGTCTGTGCTCAGAGAGCCATCCCAGAGGCAGCCTCCAGGCAAGAAGGAAGGGCGGGGACTCTGAGAGAGGCTCACCTCCTCCAGGCAGGGCTGGGCGAGATCAGAGACACTCCGCCACGGTCTCATTAAAGTCTCTCCTCCGTGTTTCCAGACCCTTTG
>NW_015319640.1:0-242 GCF_001447785.1 Gekko japonicus
TAACATAGCAATCTTGGTGGCATTTGACTTATTGCTTCTGGGGCTAAAGCTTTTTTTTTTTGGGGGGGTAGGTAGATTTTGGACCTGATTTCTCTTATGTGCTTATACAAGACAGCACAGACTCACGCATGACATATTGCTCATAAGATATACACTATTTTAATGTCATAAACCACTTAAAAGGGACTCCTTTTAAAAATGTAGCATGGTGAATCTGCTCTTATATTTACTTCACATAAATT
>NW_015319641.1:0-242 GCF_001447785.1 Gekko japonicus
CCCCCAAAGAGAAAAGAAATAGAAAAGATTCTAGTATTGCTCTCTCCATACTGGTATAATTTTCGGCTTAAACAAAGCAGGTGTTTATGGATGGAAGACTGAGAAGGTCCACTGGTAGCTGCACTATAGGTGACCAGCCATGCTTAGGGTGAGCAGCACAGGATTATTGATTTTCCATCTGGCCTGACTGGATTCCTTCCTTGCAGGGGCCTTGCTGGGACTCTCTCTGATGCTGAACGGCA
>NW_015319642.1:0-242 GCF_001447785.1 Gekko japonicus
CCCTCTCCCTTCTTTCCCTCACAATGACATTTCTCAGTATTTGCACTCCATTGTCACCTTCTTTTTCTAGAAAGGCCTCTGGTGCATATTGCCAGGCTGCTTGCTGTGGCTGCCACCAGGAGTACATTTTAAAGTAGTCCTGCAAACATAAACGTTTTATGTAATGACTTTTAAAAGAAAAGAACTTACCAAGGTCACTTCAATCAGTTTCAGTGCTCAGTTTGCTTTTTGCCCTTCCCACC
>NW_015319643.1:0-242 GCF_001447785.1 Gekko japonicus
TCTTTTCAAGCAGAGGAACCGCACATCAGTGGCGAGAGAACATGCTTCACGTGTGGAAAGTTCATGTCCATTCCTCAAGAACTTCTGTGGCTACAGCTGTGTGAAGTTGTTCCTGGAGGCTCCGGGGAACGGTCTGTTGGAAGGAGCTGGAAAGGGCTCAAGTTAAGGCAGTTGGCAGGCGCTAATTTGTTTTCTCTTATCTTGCAGCTCTCGTCGCTGCCATTTTGACTTAAAAGCAGGGG
>NW_015319644.1:0-242 GCF_001447785.1 Gekko japonicus
CTTCCTAAAAAGTGGTGCCCAGAACTGGAGCTCCCCATTCTTTCTCCCATCATTGATCTGAAATAAGGTCAATAAGCCACGGAATGATGGATATGTGCCTTCCTCTGTGATTTCCAAATAAGTTCCAAGAACGTTATTACTGAATCATTAAAGAACGAATTACTGAATCTGAGTTTCAATTAATTTTCATCTAATTGTACATCCCTAGAGCACTAGTATCTACATCAAGGTGAGTTGAGGTA
>NW_015319645.1:0-242 GCF_001447785.1 Gekko japonicus
CGACATAATTATGTATATATGTATTAGCTGGAGCATGAATCTACTGCTAATTTGGAACAGGACATCACAAACAACCCCTTAATTCAATACATAGGAAACAATGACACATATTAGGAGATTTTCCTAGTGGGGCGAGTGAAAGACTAATCACACCAACGAGTCCAGCATGGATCCGTAGAAATTATCCGCAAGGGACCATTAACCCCAGCTGTGTCTTAGTTGTTAGTGGGAGGAATCATAGA
>NW_015319646.1:0-242 GCF_001447785.1 Gekko japonicus
TGTGGAAACTACACAATGTAGAAAATACCCCAAACCCTTGTTAAGGGGATGGGACTACTTCTGGGGCAATCTGAGTCCCAGATTGTTTCTGCTAGAGACAGTTCTGCCTATTACCAGATTGTGACTGTTTATACATTTGCCTGTGCATGGATCATCTTCATGTAGTGGATAAGTGAAATGTGTCTTGTGGATTATGCCTTTTCATTCCATCCCATATCAATTACAGTAAAATGAGTATTCTA
>NW_015319647.1:0-242 GCF_001447785.1 Gekko japonicus
CCCAAAACGCCTCGTGTGAACAGGGCCCAACCTAATTTGAAAAAAAAAATGCTCTCCTAGATCTTTCCAGGGGCAATGAGGAGAGAATGTCCAAAGTGCAAGACTTGCCTCTTCCAGGGGAATCCTGCTGCATCCAGTGCAAGTTAAACACCTGTTCCAAGATCCACTTCACTCCCAACTCACAGCGCTTCCACTTTAATTTCAGCTTGTTCACATTCATCCAGGCCCTGACCACCTTCAGG
>NW_015319648.1:0-242 GCF_001447785.1 Gekko japonicus
GCATGCACCGCCTCTGGTCTGACAGTCCCACACTCTCGGGTTGCACTGCCAGTGAGCAAGAGGCGTGTTTGTGCAAAGCAGGGAGCACAGGGTGTTTGGGGGCATGTGCAGGGGTGGTGACGGCTGGGCACATGGCATGAGCCTGGAGGGCGGTGGCGGCAGCAGCAACGGCAAACTTGGTACTGGCTGATCAAACAGATCGACAGCAACAAATACCTGGGCCTGGTGTGGGAGAACGAGGA
>NW_015319649.1:0-242 GCF_001447785.1 Gekko japonicus
GGTATTTTTATCCCTAAGTATGATAATGTGTTTTCTGTCCACTCGTATTGATATGTGCTTTTTAAGTAGTTTTCATCCTGATTTGAAATTGATATAGGGTATATTACGGATTTTGATTGGTTGATTTTAAGCCCTGATATTGCTCCAAATTTTGTTAATTCTTTTTGAATTTCTTTAAGGGATTCTATCGGATTGGAGACATATATGATCATATCATCCGCAAAAATGCTTGTTTTATATTC
>NW_015319650.1:0-242 GCF_001447785.1 Gekko japonicus
TAAACTGGGCTATTTTCAGTAAAGGGATACAGCGTTATTGCCCTGGCATGCAATCTGTTCTCTATGAACTGATTTCCTCCTCTTCTCTCCCACAGGCTGAGACGGGTCATCAGCCTGGCTGATAATAACCTGGAAGAGACAACACTCAAATCCACACAGCAATAAGATAATCTTTCACTGGCCTGGCTCAAGTTCTTGGCAGGCAGCATTGCCAACTTTAGTCTTAGAATTCGACTAAAATG
>NW_015319651.1:0-242 GCF_001447785.1 Gekko japonicus
CTTTGCAGTGTGCACAGCTGGGAGCATGGATGTCAGAGTGCTTGCAATCAAGCAGGTGGGGGAAGGGCTGCTGGGCAGTGGGGGAGGGGCATGATCAGTGGCAGGGGCCCCTGGCAGCTGTTCCACCTCTGGGTATGCCGATGCTGGTTCTTGCCTGCAGGTCCTGTCTTTGGCAGTGTGGCCTTTTCAGTGGTCAGAGAGGACCCTTCCTTCCTTTTCCACCAGGGGAAAAGGATCTCCTG
>NW_015319652.1:0-242 GCF_001447785.1 Gekko japonicus
CTTGCTGGGGTCGCCATAAATTAGCTACAGCCTGATGTTACTTTATACACACACAGGATGGAAGGACTCTAAGGGTGCTTAAAGGGACAAGGCTCTGTTTAGGAGAAGATCTAGGACCGGTTCTGATAACTGTGTCTCAAAAAGGGCATTGCAGAGCTGGAGAAAGGACAGAAGCATACCAAGATGATTAGGGGCATACCAAGATGGTTGAGCCCCTGCTTGGCATGCAGAAAGTCTCAGGT
>NW_015319653.1:0-242 GCF_001447785.1 Gekko japonicus
TGTAAATAAAGCAATTCAGCTAACACCCCAGTCACCCATGAGCTGGAAAGTCGATTTCATCTGCTGTGTAGATGCAAAAACAGCCACCAAGCAGATGGGATAAACTCCACCACTACAGCTGCTGCACATCCACAAAGCTGTTTGGCAGCTGCTTCAGTCAAACAACAGTGAGGCGATCTGAAGTGTGGCTCACAAGTGATCACTGATGTTGGAAATGATTTGTTAGTTTTCTGAATGTGTTA
>NW_015319654.1:0-242 GCF_001447785.1 Gekko japonicus
CATACATACGTGTATACAATAAATATACCACAAGAGAAGGCATGGACTCTTAACAGACATCAAGCAGGCAATCATAATCAGTAGAAAAACTAGAAGGTGATAACCAGAGGACTACAATTGGTGCACAGTATATTATTTAGTGCAATTTTATCCCACTCTTCGAGGGAGCTCATGGCAGCATTCATTGGGCTCCCCTCCATTTTACCCTCATGGCAACCCCATGAGGTAGGTTAAACTGAGAG
>NW_015319655.1:0-242 GCF_001447785.1 Gekko japonicus
CCCAGAGATGAAATTTTAAGGTTAACGGTTGCTGCTCTAAGCCAGGCATTTTCAAAGGAATGAGAGACTCCACCCACCAGGGACTACTTAAATAATAGTAGTGATTAAGGTACCTCTACAGTGGACATCCAGAGTGAAGACATGCCTCATAGCAGTTAGATGATTGAGTCATCACATGCAATCAACACATACATGTGCTCTATGTTTTTGAAAAATCCAAACTATTTTCAAAGATTGCAGTG
>NW_015319656.1:0-242 GCF_001447785.1 Gekko japonicus
TCAGACCAACACGGCTGGCTACCTGGATCGGTGTCCACCTGTGAGAAAGACACGCAGCCTCCGTTGGCGATGATGAGTAAATGGAACCTCCACGTTCAGGGGCGGGATACCCGGGCGGGCCACCAGGGAGAGCCTGGGCCACAGTCTGTCGCCACGAGAATATTAGACTCCACCGCCCACAGTTGGCCTCACCAAAGCAATTGCTGCGGACTAACCAAAATGAATTCCCAGCGTGCCCCCCC
>NW_015319657.1:0-243 GCF_001447785.1 Gekko japonicus
GCTGGCACCATTTAGTTATATAAATGCATTATGATACTGGCTGTTTTGTATTCAGTCTCTCTTTACTAATTGACCCCTAACAGGGAATTTGTCTTTTTCATTGCTACTGTGCTTTAGATCGATATTTTCATTGAGCTATTCACCATGACCCCAAGATCTCTTTCCAAGATAGTCACAACCATTTGAGACCCCATTGGGGCAAAGCTGCACAATATGCAGAACATAAGAGAAGCCAATGTTGGA
>NW_015319658.1:0-242 GCF_001447785.1 Gekko japonicus
AGGGTGAGGTGGGATGAATACCGTGCAAAGGGGGGGAAGTAGGGAGAGCAGGAAACACCAGAGGAGGTGGGAGGAGTTGCTGCTTTCCTCCCTGCTGAGCTGGAAATGGTGGAGGCAGCAGGGGGCTGTAGGAGTTGCCACTCCCCCCTCCACTAAGCTGGAAATGTTGGGAGTGACAGGAGTCGTAGGATGGCCTCGCCTCACAAGTTCCTGGAGGGTCCCAGCCAATGCTCCCTCTAAGC
>NW_015319659.1:0-242 GCF_001447785.1 Gekko japonicus
AGGTAGGCTTTGTGTTTGCTTGTTTTGTTTTTGTCTTAGGAAGTTGTGCTAACTAGGCCATTTTCCCCCTACATGAAGAGGTCTGTGGTTTTGTACAGGTGAGGGACGGCATCAGAGGCTGCCAAGGCTGGGTGGCGGCCGTGGTCCTTTGCCTCCTTCCTGGGCTCGCTACTGCCTGCCTGCTCCTCACTAGTTTGCTTGCCTGGCAGTGGGAGAGGAGAGCCCTGCAACCATGTGCCACC
>NW_015319660.1:0-242 GCF_001447785.1 Gekko japonicus
TTAAGAATATGGATTGTTAGGCTTACATAATGTTAACAAGAGAGATTCTCTTTAATCTTTCATGTCTACCAGTTTTATAATAATATTCAAATTTTCAGTTCTTTTTAAAAACCTCTTTATATCCTTTATACCCATTGTAGGGTAAAGTTCTCATACAAATCAGAGCTCTGGTTTAGAATGTAGTGATTTGATCAACGTCATACAAGACACCACTAACAAAATATTCAAGGAACCAATTCTGA
>NW_015319661.1:0-242 GCF_001447785.1 Gekko japonicus
AAAAAAAGAAAATGGAAGTCTTACTTCCACATATGCTTAACATAAGGGATTTCATTCCCCACTTTAGTTTAAAAGTGGCTGGAAAAGGTTGGATGTGCTGGCCTACACCTTTGATTTGCCTTCCATTCCAAATCAACAGCATTCATACATGACACTAAACAAGCAAGAGAAGCTCCCATGTATTGCTGAAAGTTATCGGTGAGAGCACCCTCACAGTAGCAGTCCTCCTGTGGCATTTTCAG
>NW_015319662.1:0-242 GCF_001447785.1 Gekko japonicus
GTTGGTCTTCTGTTTTGATCCAGTTCATCCACACCCTGGAGATCCAGCGGACGTTCTCTCCAAGGGACCGGGCTTATGTCGCTTCCCTTCTCACAGTCTCATTGCATGGGAAGCTTGAGTACTTCACAGACATCCTCAAGACTCTGCTGAATGACTTGGTGGAGCAATATGTGGCCAAGAACCCCAAACTGATGCTGAGAAGGTGAGGACTTGGGCAGGAGAGAGGACCCTGCTGTTTTCCT
>NW_015319663.1:0-242 GCF_001447785.1 Gekko japonicus
CCCACGATGTCAAAAATAAGTAAGTCTCTTACATCACACATGCTGCTTTCCTCCCCTCTCCCCGTTCGCGTCATTTATTGGTTACCTCGCATAAGAGGCATCCCTCTTTGCGTCCGTTTCTTCTCACATGGGGGGGGGAAATCAGCTTTTTTAATATTCCGGGAGGGCAAATCACACACCAGCGGCCTGGAGGGCTGTCACCTCTAGGCCAGTGGGCTTCTGAGGGGTAGCCTCTTCAATGG
>NW_015319664.1:0-242 GCF_001447785.1 Gekko japonicus
CCCCCCCCATGTGGCAGGGGCCAAAGATATCAACTCCTGGGCTCTTTTGGAGCACTTCTTGGTTTAAGGTGGCAAAGTAAAGCTGGGATTGGCTCTTTGTGTTGGGAATGAGATACTGTTTGGTATCTGTTCCGAAGGAAGGCGAAGGTTTGCTGTTGGCTCAGGTATGATTCAGCACTTTGTTAGTCCGTAGGTAAGGAGCAAGCTGACCCTCTGGGGTTTTTGTTTGTTTGTTTGTTTGT
>NW_015319665.1:0-242 GCF_001447785.1 Gekko japonicus
CCCATAGCCTTGCCTGGGCGATGCTGCAGAGTGTAGGAGTAGCTGGATAAAAAGATGTACCACTGCAGGACCTTCGGGGAGAGGACCTGTGGAGTCCTACGATCAGAGGCGAAGAGGCTGAGGAGGGGGTGATGATCTGTTACAATGGTGAAGGGCCAGCCGTACACAAAATCATGGAAGTTTTTCACACTGGCCACAATCGCCAGGCCCTCCCAGTCAATCTGGGCATAGTTCTGCTCCAC
>NW_015319666.1:0-242 GCF_001447785.1 Gekko japonicus
GACGATGTATTAGTTTTAGAGTCTAAAGAAATCCCAAGAATGTCCAGGCCAACCCTCCACTTTAAGGCAGGAATCTTAGCATAGTAATATTCCCTCATGATTAACCCACATTATATACGAACCAACTGCCTCATCCCCATTTTTTCCAGCACGCTCCTTCCCATACACAAGATTTTTGTGAAGAAACATTCATGTAAACCAAGCTGTACAAGGTAATTACTGCTATATATGTATCCCGCCCA
>NW_015319667.1:0-242 GCF_001447785.1 Gekko japonicus
ATCAATCAGTCCTTTATTGGCATATAAAACAAATAAGATGGAATACAGAATATAGCTATTTCCCTGTGAGGTCCTTTGGCCTCCCCAGTTCTAGTTCTCTCTCTCAAGGGATATCCAAAGGGGCCTCTTCTTTCAACTCAGCTTCAGCTACGGAGAACCATGAGAACGAGTGTATTGTGGAGTATGGGCATCTCATCTCTACCCTAAGCTTGCAAGAAAGCTCTGAGCAACCTGTTTTGGGG
>NW_015319668.1:0-242 GCF_001447785.1 Gekko japonicus
CTCTCCTTGCAAGGTAGGCTGGGGAACACCTGTTTAGCAGATGAATGAGATTCGGGCTGAGGTTTTGTTCCTCCTCTCTGTTACAGGTATTTAGCCGGGGCATGGCTACAGGCATAAGCCTTCAGTACAAATGGAAGGGCAAGAGTTAAAGACTTCTGACCTTGAATCTTGGTCCCTAGCTCACAGCATGTCACCTTGAATTGAGTCAGGCCAGTGGATTCAGGATTTATGTATTTATTTAT
>NW_015319669.1:0-242 GCF_001447785.1 Gekko japonicus
ATGCATTGTTTAAATAAATTGATACATTTTACTGAATAATAGTTGCAAAATTTCCCAAATTTATTTTGAAAAGGAGAAATGTCTTCTATTGCCATATCAATCCAATTAAAAGGAGTAATTTTAACTGGGAGAAACATGAATGTGAAGCATCTGCATATTCTGAGTAATGGAAAAAACAAAGCTGTAGCCAACACTGCTTGTAGATACATGAGTAAAATGGTAACGAACTTGTAGGACAAAGG
>NW_015319670.1:0-242 GCF_001447785.1 Gekko japonicus
GGAGCATGATGTAAGCAGCTTTGGGTCCCTGTTGTGGAACTGAAGGATATCGCAGCACATAAAAAATGGGTTGGCAGGTAAGTGGTAAGGAGAGATGGAAGCAGGGGAAGATGAAAATAGCTGGTACTGTGCAACTCAGCCATAGTTTTCCTGTATATAGGCTGCCAGGAGGAGGCTAGAAGGGAAAGCTGAAGATGGGGCAGATAAGGTTCATGGGCAGAAAGGAGAGAAGGAAGCAGGAA
>NW_015319671.1:0-242 GCF_001447785.1 Gekko japonicus
TCTCCAGTGCCTCTGTTTTCTCTCCTCTATGGCAAGCTGAAACTTATTTTACACAGTTGTGTGTATTTTAATCACCAAAATGGCATCCAGGACAAATAGATACATTTTCTTTGATCCAACCTACTCTCTTTCCACTTTTATTAAAGCTACCATGCCCTTCTTTTAAGAACCCAGCAACAAGTGAATGTCCTTGCTATACATTGAGATTAATATTGTGGATTGAACCTGGGGCCTTCTGCAGG
>NW_015319672.1:0-242 GCF_001447785.1 Gekko japonicus
AGTAGAAGCTCCTCTCTGGAGGCTTGTGAGGTCAACCATTTGCCAACTTTTGTCTCGTGGCGAAAGATGGACAGCCCTGCCTGCCTCCAGAGAGAAGCTTCGGCCCCTTGAGTTTAGACTGCTCCACCCCAGGACCACTGAGGAGCGAACCTCACAGTAAGCGAACAGACTTTCCACTCTCTTTAAAACGGGGGGAATCCTCGAACAGCTTCTGTAACCGGAAGGTCTGGGCCAGACTTAGA
>NW_015319673.1:0-242 GCF_001447785.1 Gekko japonicus
AGGAGAATGCATATGGCTTTGTAAATGAGGAAAATGAAGTGTTGTGAAGGGCGGCAAAAGGCTGCCAAGTCCCGTCTGGTTTTTACTGAAGTGTACCTTGTCACCTCAAGAATATAACACTGGTAAGTGGGATAAAGCTAACTGTATCCCTCTTACCCACAGCCTGTGCTAAATTTCGTAGCTCTGTTGAAGGATTCAGCCTTTAGGCCATGAAACTGCTGTCACCTAGTTTGGGAAATATT
>NW_015319674.1:0-242 GCF_001447785.1 Gekko japonicus
GTTCAGCCTCTTTGCCTCGGCCCTCTCCCACCCCCTTTCCGTCTACGATCCACAGGAACTTGACACTTTTGCGGCGTAACGGGCAGGCTTCTACCACTGGCCAGTGGTGGATTGGGGGGGTTGCTGGAAAGTGGGGGGAAACCCCGCTTCCAAGGGGGAACTGGCAACCCCAAAGGTGGAAGAGGTAATGCCGCCATCTTGGAACTGTGAGAACGAGGAGCCAGTCTGGGGCGCAGGGCACC
>NW_015319675.1:0-242 GCF_001447785.1 Gekko japonicus
AAAGTTCACTGGATGACCCTGTCTCTGTCTACGAGCCTCACAGGGTGGTTATGTGGATAAAATGGGGGTACAGAACCATGTGCTCCTTGTAGGAAGCCTGTTGAGTTTGCTTCAATTAGGACTTCTATTATAAGACTGATAATGTTGTTCTTTTCTTTGGAGTGGCATGGGATAGACCTAGTCCTCCCTCCCTTTGCTCTTATTGCATCTCTGCACCATGGGAGCTGCGGTGGCTCAAGTGG
>NW_015319676.1:0-242 GCF_001447785.1 Gekko japonicus
CCTAGCATTAATGTTGTCATTGGCCCACACATGACAGGGTGCTCTTGCTGGTCATTCACCTACAATGAACTTGCACAAACCCAACAGCTACCCAGAATACCCACTGGGGAATCCATGGGTCTTCTCCTCCCCCTTACAAACTAGCTAGCAGCAGCCATTTTCCTTTCTCCACACCACCTCATCATCCTACTACTAGTTATAGATGTGTTAATGTTCTGACTGGAAATGGACAAGTAATATAG
>NW_015319677.1:0-242 GCF_001447785.1 Gekko japonicus
CACTCTGATCAGGATTGCACTGTAAGAATTTGGCATTCCTAAAAAAGCATATATGTTTCGGCGTTATTTAGTGTTAATACAGTGTCACCTAAGTTCGTGGTTTTTAAAAGACATTTTGTTTGCTGTCAAGGACAAGGTAGGAATAGTGAAGGAGAGGGAGGGAAAAATGTGAGCCGATGCAATTACAGATCTGTGCCTTGTTCTGTTTGTGTTTGTTTGTATAAAGCAAAGTAAGTGTTGGA
>NW_015319678.1:0-242 GCF_001447785.1 Gekko japonicus
TGTATGGAAATGTTGAGAAAGGTGACACACAGAACTCAGATATATTAACTTGGTAGTGGTCAGATTTGTAATTGACTTGTGAAAGCCAGCCTAATTTCTGAGATTTTGACTAGACATTCAGAATCTCATCCTGATCTTTCAATTCAGGCCCTTTGAGTTTCAGTACAGTAGACCCCAGGGGATAGAAGGCTGGCCTGACCATATAGATAGATGAATTAGGTGGTCATCTGGGGTGCCTGGCT
>NW_015319679.1:0-242 GCF_001447785.1 Gekko japonicus
ACAATGGAGCAGAAGGCTGTGCCTTCTACACGTGTTGCTGCTTTGGTGCATGGACCCTGAGAGTGGGTCATTAGGTCCGATCAGAATCAGGGAACCCAGTGGTGGCTCAGGTCCTCTAGCCACTCCTAGAATCAAAATTTATTTCTAA
This sequence comes from Gekko japonicus, assembly GCF_001447785.1. Classification (NCBI taxonomy): domain Eukaryota; kingdom Metazoa; phylum Chordata; class Lepidosauria; order Squamata; family Gekkonidae; genus Gekko; species Gekko japonicus. Next base: position 149 of record NW_015319679.1, read on the forward strand.
AAACAGGTCAGTGGTTTCTTTTTAAGGTGGCATCCTGAATTTTTACAATAGTTGTTGAAACATGTTCAGACTTTTATCACCTACCACCATTTCA
>NW_015319680.1:0-242 GCF_001447785.1 Gekko japonicus
AAAACTTTATCCTAAATAAAAATAAACTTTATCCTATCCAGGTATTTCCCAACCCAGAGGCAGCAACCCCAGCAGAGAGTGAGGCAGCCACATGCCTACTCAGAAGTAAATCATACTGTGTTCAATGAGATGTGTGAACTGTGCATGTGTGTGGGCTAGCTACATAAAAGAATGTTTTCCCAGAGAAGAAAAGAAATCCATGTACAGAGTAAGTTGATATGTTGGGAAGAGAATGATAGCCT
>NW_015319681.1:0-242 GCF_001447785.1 Gekko japonicus
AAATTGACAAATCTCCCTCCAGAGAGGAAAACACTGAAGAGTAAAGTAAAGTGTTCCTTTAGCTGCTCTGCAAATTCCCCTTCCTTTGCTGGTTCACCTTTTACATCTTTGCCACGCGGTGACCCCACTGTCTCTTTGGCTGGCTTTCTGCTATGGATGGACTCCAGGGCATTTTTATGATTCATTTTCCTCCCATACACAATTTGCAGATCAGATTTCTTCTTGGCTTGTTTCACTGTGGT
>NW_015319682.1:0-242 GCF_001447785.1 Gekko japonicus
AAGAGAAAGGATGGCTTCAGGGACTGGCATGATGGCGTACATGGCATGGCTAAGGTTGCCGATTCCAGCCTGAGAAAGTCCTGGAGCTTTGGAGGCAGTGCCTGTACAGGGAAGAATTTTGCAGAGGGAATTCCCCTAGAACTGATGGTGAACAACACAGTTGGCCTCCTGAAACTGCAGTTTCCTCCAGGGGGAACGGGTCTCGGTACTCTGGAGCAATGCTCCCTCCGAGCTGTGGAGTC
>NW_015319683.1:0-242 GCF_001447785.1 Gekko japonicus
CTGGCCAAAGTTCATCACGAACTTTAGTTCGGAAGCTAGTTCGTGCCCATCCCTAGCTGTAACTTTGCAACTCACAATAGCAGTTATATTTTTTACACTAGCTGAATGGAAAACCTCCAAGTAGGCCTGCTTTTCCCTGCTCCTAAGCTATAAGGAGGACATGCTATCTCTAGGAAAAGTAACTGAGATTCCAGTTAGCTATGTAAAAGATTCTGCTGCACTCAGAGCTCTGACCCTTCCTT
>NW_015319684.1:0-242 GCF_001447785.1 Gekko japonicus
ACAATAAAAACACTAGAATAAGTTAAAATACTTATATATACATATAGATATATGTATGTACACATAACAACAATTTAAAACAATCAGTACAGTTACAGACACGAACACGAAGGAGGGCCAGTGAGGGAGTGCCAAACAAAACAGAGATGTCATCAGTGACTGATGGAAGATGATGATAGAAGGGGACAGTTAAATGTCCCTGGGGAGAATTCTATAATTTTGATGCCATGACCAAGAAGGCC
>NW_015319685.1:0-242 GCF_001447785.1 Gekko japonicus
GTACAGCAGGACTGGCACCGCTGATGCTTCAGTTTTTGTTGGGAAGGGGTACGCAGGGCTACAGCTCAGTCCAATACCTTAGTCTGCACCATGCCAGGCCGCTGATCACGCACATGCTCTAGGGTGGCTGCAATATCAATCTCCTTCACACCTAGCATCACGACAAGGAGAAAAATTAGAATTTTGCGGCGAGGAGAGAGATAAACCCACTAAACAGATAATGGGATGGAGGGTGGAGAACC
>NW_015319686.1:0-242 GCF_001447785.1 Gekko japonicus
GGCAGACCTCCAGCCATCTGCAGTGTTCTTCCAGGTGCATGAGAACCACTCTGTTTTTGTAGCATGATAGGCAGCGAGAACATGAGCTCTCTGACCCCCTGTTGAGTCAGTAGATGCAGCTTGTGGCCAGGATTCAACTGACCAGATCATAAATTGTGCAGGCCTGAAATTAGGACTGCCAACAACCTGGAGAAAAAAAAATATCTTACCCCTTTAACAGAGGGAACAGGCAACTGAAGTTC
>NW_015319687.1:0-242 GCF_001447785.1 Gekko japonicus
TACCAGTCAGGGGACCTCCTTATTGGTGGCATCGTTTCTCAGATTCTGGCACATTTTTACACTCCTTCATTCCAAAATCAGCCATCAGGGGAGACGTCTTTACAGTAAGGGTTTTGTTTCCTGTTGAATCGTGAGTGTTGCCAATTTAGAACATATAGGAATTGTGTAAAGAACCAACAGGGTGTTTAAAGAAAAAGCCTGCAGCTTCAGTCCACCCCAGATTTTCTCCTTTCCGCTGCTTA
>NW_015319688.1:0-242 GCF_001447785.1 Gekko japonicus
GGGGGGTGGGGGAAGCATCCATATGATATCCAGTTTCCAGATTTACTCCTGCTTTGCTCTGATCTTTCCCAAAGATACTGTCTTTCTGGAAAGATCACCATGTGCATTTGCATGCCATGTGGACAGGCAGGTACACATTTTTTAGCCATAGTCTGCCTGCACTGGTGCCATTTTCCTTTCTTCAGCCCCTTTAACTGCCATTTTCCCTCATTCTACTGGAGGGCTTCGGGCTTTGAAAAAAA
>NW_015319689.1:0-242 GCF_001447785.1 Gekko japonicus
AGGGAACTGGGACCACCTCCAGCCATTTGTATATGAGTCCACGAGGATAAAAAACAACTGGCCCTGGAACGGCTCGACGAAATCCAGGTGCAACTTGGCCCAGGGCCTGTGGGCCGATTCCCAGGGCCGCACTGGAGCGCTGGGAGGTGCTGGCCGCATCTCCTGGCATTTTGTTCATCGCTTGATGGTTTCCTCGATGTCTCAGTCTAGTTTCGGCCACCAGACATAACTCCTTGCCAGCG
>NW_015319690.1:0-242 GCF_001447785.1 Gekko japonicus
CACATTTAAAGGGAAAACCAGTCCTCCCCTAATCAGGGGACGCCACAATGCCGAACAAGTTTATCCTAATTTTGTTACAATTTGTCCTGTTTTCATTCCTATTTCTAAATATATTCCCAAATGTTACCATGCAAATTTTACACCATATTCAGGACAACCTTCTTTGCTGACTCAATGGGAATTTTTTTATTCTAGTTATCTCTAAACACAAACCAAGGAGTTTGGATGCATCTCTAGTTTAA
>NW_015319691.1:0-242 GCF_001447785.1 Gekko japonicus
AGATCTGACAAGATCAGGCTATACCCTGCCATCTTCCCTCCGCATTGAATGTATAAAACGGTATAGTCTAGAATTAATGTAGATTACATTTATACCACTTTGGAGATAAACATTTTAGTATTATCGTAACAAAATACAGAGCCAAGCAACACTAACCCTTTCTCCCCATTATTGACGTAATTTGCTCGTTTGTCGATTCCTTAGAAAGATACATTATTTACTTTATTTATACTCTGCCTTTC
>NW_015319692.1:0-242 GCF_001447785.1 Gekko japonicus
TTTATAACAATGGGTTTCTCAGGAAATCAACATCTCCCATTGAATGACCCGTTTCATCCAAATTCCTGCTTCTTCCTCCTGGCACCTTTACCCTCATCAGCATGTCTATAACACTTAGAAGTTTCTCCCATCCTGTACTTGAAGGGGATCATCAAAGGAATATTACCACCCATATCCTGGCCATTTGGCTATACTCAGTTCTTTGATCTCCCTTCGGGAGAACCATCGAGTCTTTGGGGAAA
>NW_015319693.1:0-242 GCF_001447785.1 Gekko japonicus
CTGCAAGGTCCCTTCCAACTCTTAACACTGTGATTCTATGATTCTAAAGCTGTTCCGCACAGGGTAATATCCGGGTGTCTGTCACCTGCAACAGACTTTAATGGCTTGCTCCCTGCAAGGGATACTCCGGCTTGCTACGTCTTGGCACAGCCCTTACAGAACTCAGGGTGACCTCCCACAAACCTGGATGGTTAAGCCTCATTTGAGAGCACCTGTGGATGTGGACAGAACGGAGCGGGTGC
>NW_015319694.1:0-242 GCF_001447785.1 Gekko japonicus
GGACTGCATCTCACACCACTAGCTAGCAGCGTATGACAATTATCTTCCTGGGCATACCCAAATCTTCCAGCTGCCTCTTCCCAGGAAACAAGTGTCTGCATTTCTAGAATTCTTAACCTCATTCCTCCACCTTGCATCAAATATTTGTTGTGACACGCCCCAATACTGGGTGTGTTGAAATGTCCCTGTGGGATTGTTCAGAATGCGATTCATTGCCACCAGGGTTCTTTTTGTAGAAAAAG
>NW_015319695.1:0-242 GCF_001447785.1 Gekko japonicus
TCTTCTTCTTCTTCTTCTGGCGACTGTTTTGTTAAAGGCACAGAGTCCCTTGCCATTCATTCTCTCTTTGTGCTTGTGTAATAAGACGAATCCTTTAAATGACTTAATTCCCACATCTATTATTAACGTCTTTATTATCTGTATATCAACTTACTGCCATTTACATGTCTTACCTAATTTGTTGTTTCAGACTTAGTTCTATTTGTTACTCAGTTATTTAGACATCTTGACTCTAATTAGTT
>NW_015319696.1:0-242 GCF_001447785.1 Gekko japonicus
TCGAACCCGGCTCTCCCAGATTAGAGCCCTCCGTGCTCTTAACCGCTACACCAGACTGACTTCTGGGGGCGACAGTGAAGGAAACCCTTCCTGCTAAGGCCCCCAAAGCAGTGTTCTCTGCAAAGTACCAAGCCTCACTCTTTCTGCTCCATCGGGTCGGAGTGTTGGGCTAAGATCTGCATTCGATTCACCGTGCTGCCATGAACTCGCTCGACCAGTCACTCTCTCGGTACAACCGTCTT
>NW_015319697.1:0-242 GCF_001447785.1 Gekko japonicus
CTGGAAGGCTCTCCAACTTCTCTTCCCCACTGCATATCTCATTGATCACTGCTGGATCCTGGGAATTTGTAAATACACAGTCAAATGCTTGCTCCCAGAAATCTTTGACAAATCCATTTCCTTGTGTCCAGTCAGGTTTTATGTTGTGAAGGAATTTCTGGAACCCTGGAAGCTCACTGGAATGGATTTTGAAGGAAATAGTACCATGGAATGGTTGAAAATCAAGGCCCCTTTGGAGGCTG
>NW_015319698.1:0-242 GCF_001447785.1 Gekko japonicus
CTCACTTCTTCAGAAAACATCTGGCTGTAAACATCTGGTTAGTCAACGGGACATTGGTCTGCTTTGTTCTTCTGGTTGAGTTGTACTCCTTTGGGAAGCAGAGCGTCTTTTGCAATTCCCTCTAAAGAGAAGGGAGCGAAATTCAAAATGCTTCTAGATTTCTTCAATTTACCATTTTGAAAAAGCAACACATTTTCGAGTCACGCTGTTTTGCATGCAGTGCAGCAGGAGAGGCCCCAACC
>NW_015319699.1:0-242 GCF_001447785.1 Gekko japonicus
CCAGTCAAAAACACCATCACCACCCTGTTGCGTCAGACCAAAGCCCCATCTAGGTCAAGCATCTGCTAGGAGAGCTCAGAAACAGGGCATGATGTAATCCGCCCCAATGTCCTGTGCTCCATTTGTCTTATTATAGTCATCGAAAGAACCCACCTAGCATGACTTTGCCTAATTGTTGTCACAAAGTGTAACGTATTATTAATGTAGGCCCCGGTCGCACAGGCCGGATAACGTGGGGGGGG
>NW_015319700.1:0-242 GCF_001447785.1 Gekko japonicus
AATTGTATATCTGCATATGTGGAAATGTTCCAAATAAATGGCACGTTTGAGAAGAGATCTTCTGGATTCATGGAATGGGAACCAACATCCCTGGAATTAGAGTTCATGTGAATTGGTTGAAACTACCATAAAAGGGGGGCTTCTATTCTAACAGCACTGTGTCAATGGTAATAAACTGTGCTTCAAGCTCTTCTATGTTGTCAAGATTCCAGGGAGAATTTAACTCTTCAAAATCCAGCCAC
>NW_015319701.1:0-242 GCF_001447785.1 Gekko japonicus
GAGCGATGTTCACCATAACCATATTTTGTAGCAGCAAGTTCCGTAACTTTATGCATTGCATGAATAAATACTTTTAAAGTCCTTTTCAGTAATCATGCCGCCCTCCCAATATGTGTGATCGCTTCCCCACCCCCCACCCCGAAGGAGTAGTATGCATGTCTTCCACCTTCAGAACACACATACATATTTTGTTTTTGGTGTTTAGGTGGTGGGTGTTTTGTAGCTTTAAAAACCCAATAAAT
>NW_015319702.1:0-242 GCF_001447785.1 Gekko japonicus
CCCCCGGCCCTGAAGACGTTCAGCTATTTCTGGAAATCCAAGCCACGGGAGTCATTCTTAGTCCCCAGTCATATGTGTTAGCTATAAGCAGGCAACAGGGAATAAATATTGGGAATGTACCATTGGGTTTCTGCCAAGAGGGAGTTTTGTGGGTATTCTATTCTTTAACTAGTAGTGGGAGAGAACCTCCATAGCACCGTAGACTCTCTGTTAATTCCGGATTCGCTTCAAGGTGATGGTTT
>NW_015319703.1:0-242 GCF_001447785.1 Gekko japonicus
GGGACCGATCCCTGGTTTCACCACACGGCGGGTTATTTCAAAAAGCAGATCCACGAGCATTTACTAACAGTCTGTCATCTTTATTTCGTATTTAAGCACAAAAAAGTTTGACATATACATTTTTACATGGTGAGGGGGAGAGAGAAAAATCAGAGGTGGAAGAGCACACCCGAGAAAGGGGAGAAATTTCTTTGTAAAAATCTCAAGTTCTGCCATCATTACATACATTCGAAAGAGACGAA
>NW_015319704.1:0-242 GCF_001447785.1 Gekko japonicus
CCCATTAGACCAGACAAAAGACAGACAACGTGGGTATACAGAGGGTGGGGGAATGGAGAGTGCAGTGAGGGGTCTGTGACTCTTGACAAAGAGAGGGTATTCCCTATCCACAAATTGCTTCCACCGGTACCCGACTCAATGATGTCGCCTTGTTGAGAAATGCGAGCATAAGGTGTCCACTTTAAGTTTGGCCTTCCCTGGTTAAGGGGTCCGCCGATCACAAGCATTCAGCATTCACTCAC
>NW_015319705.1:0-242 GCF_001447785.1 Gekko japonicus
TGCCTAGTATGTACTGCCTGTTGCTGTAATTATGCTCCTACTATGTAATTTCTTCATTCTTTAATTTAACGTCATATTGAAATGCCTATGCTTTCTTTCACCTCTGTTTCAGATGTCTGCTTGTTCTCAGATTTCTGCCATCCAAACCGTATTGCACTGTTTATCGGGTGCCCCATCCTGCTGCTTGTAGCAGTTTGCACTGTGCAATCCACCCGAAGTCTCAGTGAGAAAAGTGGACTATA
>NW_015319706.1:0-242 GCF_001447785.1 Gekko japonicus
TGTCTGTCTGTCCATCCATCCATCCATCTCTCAATTCATCCATCCATCCATCCATCATCTCTCCCTCTCTCTCTTTCTCTCTGTCATCTATCCATCCATCCATCTGTCCTACTGCCTGCCTGCCTGTCTGTCTGTCTCTGTCTGTCTGCAGGCAGAGTTTTTAACTACAGCTGTTACAACTCTACTGTTGTAGAGTACTCAGAGTGTTACAACTCTACTGTTGTATCTATTTAAGAAAAGGT
>NW_015319707.1:0-242 GCF_001447785.1 Gekko japonicus
GTGTCTCCTTACCCCATAAACAGTAATTTTCCTTGATGGGAAAGAAACCACACACGAGACTTTAATTGACATAAGGGGAAAAAAAACTTAACAGGAATCAAACCAGGAGTGGTCTGATTCATAGGCTGATAGCTTACAGACTGAGCCACAACACATTCTTGGAGGCTTGGCCACCTCTATAAAATCAAGCTCCGAATAAGGGCTAACCTCGTCCACTGACCCAGCTGAGCTCTGAGCAGGAG
>NW_015319708.1:0-242 GCF_001447785.1 Gekko japonicus
GTGGTTAGGATTATATCACTATAGGAATTCATTGATGTCTAGTATTAATAGCAGCAATTTCTTAAGATGAGTGGATAGGATATTTTCTTATATGACCTGCCTTGGACAAATATGGCTGGGTGCATTGGAATTATAAACAGAGCCTCTTAAAGAACAATACGATTAGAGTGACTGTTTCAGCAAATTAGAAGGAATAAATATAAGTGACTAATAGAAAAAACAGCAGATGAACTTATAGTGTA
>NW_015319709.1:0-242 GCF_001447785.1 Gekko japonicus
CCTGCCCCAAAATAGCCCTGCTTCTGCCTTTGTCAGCAAAGTTGGTTATAGCCAGTCATGGATCACACACTGAATGGGGTAATCCAATGATGCCACATAGCCGGTCAGATGATTCTTTTACATTTAAATAATAGCGGTTTCATAAACCTCAGAAATGTGGAGGTCAAGATTCTTTCCCAGTGGTTGAGAATTGTCTGCAGCAATGTATTTATCTGAAATTGTTTTTGCACTAGTGCAGGATT
>NW_015319710.1:0-242 GCF_001447785.1 Gekko japonicus
TGAGTGAAAAGAACTGGATCAAGGAAGACCACTTCGACATTGTATTAGATGCAACAGCTTATCAATATGTGTTGTGTACAAGGTACCTCAGACCCAGTTTTCATTGAATTTGGTACAAGGCAGTTTGTAGCTAGCAAGACACAATGAGAAAATAAGTCTTCTGCTTCTTTGAGCAACCCTGATCCAGATGTCTTTTTTAAATCTGTATTTGATCTGCTCTGTCTGTGGTGCAAAGGAGGTTC
>NW_015319711.1:0-242 GCF_001447785.1 Gekko japonicus
CACCTTGAATAAAATTTTGTTGCTCTTAAGGGTGACACGGGACTCTAACTTTGTTCTACTACTTTCATTAGAATCATTTAAACATTAGCCAAGCCCACATGTGCATTTAGGAAAATCAACACTTTCATGTGCTCCGATAGACAAAAGAGTCCATAAATATACAAAAAAGGCCAACACTTTTCCAAGGTAACTTTTCCCAGTGTTTCAGACATCTGGTTCTTCCTCAGGAGCAAAGAACAACT
>NW_015319712.1:0-242 GCF_001447785.1 Gekko japonicus
TTAGAGTACGCTGCTCTTAATCACCCCACGAAACAGATAAGATAATCTGTGTATCATTATTGTTGGTTACTTTTTTCTCCTGACAAAGATTTCTATAGTATTAGATTGGAGTGTTAGAGTGCTGGTGTTGGAGGAGAGCTTTACGGACACTGTGGACTGCCAAAATGACAAAGAAGTGGGTTCTAAATCAGATCAAGCCTCAACTCTCCCTACAAGCTAAAATTTAAATGACTAAACTGAGG
>NW_015319713.1:0-242 GCF_001447785.1 Gekko japonicus
ACTGTCCCTGATGGGCCAAGTATCTAACTCGGTGTAAGACAACTCCATATCCTTCAGTAATGACTACAAAGGGGTAATCATGTTAGTATGCTATAGCAAAATAAAACAGGAGTCTGGCGGTCTGTTAAGGACTAACAACATTTGTTTCAGTATGAATTTTCACAAACTGAACTCACTTCTTTAGGCAGATATATCATGGGGAACTTGCACCAGGAGATTACACAGCTGTATGAAGAAGTGCA
>NW_015319714.1:0-242 GCF_001447785.1 Gekko japonicus
ATTTGCAATGCTTCCTCCGGGCAATCGTCCAAAGAGTGTTTTCCTACCTGGCCTGGCGCAGGAAGCTTTCCGTCCCCGCTGTGTACATCCTGCCCCCTTTCCCACCGTTGGGATTCACTGGGGACCACAAACAGAGCCGTCCCTTCCCACCACCGTGCTGCGCATGCGCGGGTCCTTCGCCGAAAGCCGTCCGTGTGGAAAGCGGCTCCCTTTGCTCCGACGGTTCCGGCTTGAATCGACGC
>NW_015319715.1:0-242 GCF_001447785.1 Gekko japonicus
ATGTCATCATGAAGTCCTAGGAATTTGTTTGGTGATTAGTATGATGAACAATGTCTTTTCTAAATAGATTGGGTCCTACATACCTAACCAATCATTGCCACCATGTATTGGAGAGCCGTTTAGAAACTGTTCTAGGCCATTTGCTGGTACACCATTTCATACAGTTGTTAATGGCTTTTTCACTGCCCCGTGCTGATTGCGTAGCTTTTATTCGTCCATATTGTTTAAATGGGTTTTTATTG
>NW_015319716.1:0-242 GCF_001447785.1 Gekko japonicus
GCATTATACCCCCTTGAAGTCCCTCCTGTTACCCAAATGGGCTTGTTGCCTGATGTGCCAGTACCCAATGAAGGACACAACAGGGAGATTTCCAGAAGCAGGCAGAACTGTGCAATAAAGGAGACTTCAGGCCTCAAAGAGCCAAAAAAGTCGAAAGCCATTGTCTCAACAGGTACTTCTTATACAGTGAAGAATAATGCTGTCAAGAATTTTTAGCCAAATCCAAACAAAACAGACCTCCC
>NW_015319717.1:0-242 GCF_001447785.1 Gekko japonicus
TTTTTTTTTGCACGATGGCGTCTCTTTCAATAAAACTATTGAGCGGCCGGAACAAAGGAAGCGCAGACTTGCTTATCTCCCTCCCCATCTGATACTTCCTCGCCTCCCGCATCGAACTGGAAGGGAACTTCTTCTCCACTAATCACCGTGGAGTTTTTCGGCAGGGAGTTCTTCCCCGGGCTCCAGATCTGGGGGGGGGCACTTTGGAGAACTTTCCCACCGTCTTGAGAGCCAGTTTGGTG
>NW_015319718.1:0-242 GCF_001447785.1 Gekko japonicus
CAAAATATTTTGTCCGAAATAACTGTCAGAAGAAACAAAGCTCATCTTTCTCAATTACCACATACTTTATTCAGTAATAGTGAAGAAGATATATATAGCTGATATAGTGGTTTATTCATTACTCCTTGGTTAATAGCTGTAGGTTTCATACTCAATAGATTGTTTTATCTCAACACATAGTAATAAGAGCAACTCACAGTTATCTTTTCTATTTTTCACTGCCTTTACTCAATACTACTCAC
>NW_015319719.1:0-242 GCF_001447785.1 Gekko japonicus
GTCCAAAGTCAAAGTCCGTGGTGCAGTCCAGAATCATAGTCCAAAAGTAGGCCAAGGTCAAGTAAGCAAGATTCTATGAAGGGTAACCAAAGAGGTTGAGACAAAAGAAAAGGAAACTAAAATATAGCTAGGCACTTAGTGCGAATGTACGAAATATCACATATGATTTAAGTATACATTCAAAAGTGCTAAATATCATTTAAAACCCACACCTGCTATGGTTCTGCATATGAGTACCTAAT
>NW_015319720.1:0-242 GCF_001447785.1 Gekko japonicus
GGCTTAGTAAACCACGGTAACAACCTACCCAAAATATTCTACTATTTTCTCATGAGGTGTTTTCGTTTTTGTCCTATCTTATCGATTATAAAATAAAACACAGGTAAATTCTCATTAATGCTGCATATCATACTAACGTAACAGTTTGTTGTAATAAAAGCCGTGCAAGTGATAATGTTCTTAATATTTCATATGAGAGTTGTAATTTATAGCATAAACCATTCAAATATATAACTACAAAG
>NW_015319721.1:0-242 GCF_001447785.1 Gekko japonicus
TAGAGGCATTAACCCCTAAATCAAAATAGGTAGCTACAGTTATATCCTGGGAGCAAACTCTGGCAACCTGAACGCTGCACCTGTTCAAAGGCATGTTTCTTCATTTATCAGGTTACATCCAGCACAGTGATTCAGCAGGTGCAAGGCCTTCGACCCATGGTGCACGCTGTTTGGAGGCCCCCTCCCATAATAACCTGAAATGCCCCCTAAAATCCCATTCCTGGGGGAGAGGATTGAAAGGA
>NW_015319722.1:0-242 GCF_001447785.1 Gekko japonicus
TGTGATATATGAAATAATTCTGTTTCTCACAATCCAATAATGTGCTGACAAGAAATTTTATGCAAAACTAAAGTCTTTGATAAAAGCCGTATTGAAGTACATAAAGTCAGTGAGTTTGAGAAACCATCCTTAGCAGCCTTGCAAATATGCACGTTATTTACATGCCCAGAAAAAAGAATTATTAGCCGCCTGATATAAAATTTGTGAGTAACAAATAGTGAAAATGGTGTAGCAGCAAATCC
>NW_015319723.1:0-242 GCF_001447785.1 Gekko japonicus
GCAGCGCTTGTGGGAAATCACCCTATGAAAATGTGTTTGTTTGTTTTAAATGCTACAAGACATCTGTTTAGATATGCACCATTGTTCCCTGGATCTTTTTTCTGTAAGTTGAGAAGCTTTTGAAGGCAATGTAGGGCAGGGGTGTCAAACATACAGTCTGTGGGTTGGAACCGGCCCTGCCTGTGAGCAACTGGTCATTATCTTTATTGCAAGACTAGGAGTAATGTCTGTTGTGGGAAGAA
>NW_015319724.1:0-242 GCF_001447785.1 Gekko japonicus
TGGGCAACCACATGTAGCTGCCTCTTTTTTCATTCATTCGTTCAAAAAGTAAAGGGTTTTCCGCTAACCAATCAGAATCCTAGTATTATATATATATATCTTATACTTATATAAAGCCCGGGAGCCCCACTGGGCCTGGCAGTGGCAACTGTGCAGCCTGGAAGCCTCATTGGGCCTGGCTGCAGTGCAGCCTGGGAGCCATGTGGGGCAAGTTGCTGGCAGCAGTGCAACCCAGGAGTCAG
>NW_015319725.1:0-242 GCF_001447785.1 Gekko japonicus
GTGTGTGTGTGTGTAAATTATTTTTTCTTATTATTTAAACATATTCTTTTGCTGCCAAATGGCAAAGCATCTGTCACAGGCAATTAGAAACAGGTGTGACATTATTATCGCAGAGCTCAAATATATAAAAGAAAAAACAATGGCATTTTAGAGGCTTAACAGATTTATGGCATCATAAATATTTGTTAAGTCGGGGCTCACTTCAGATGCATGGTGTGTAGTGGTGTAGAGCCAGTTTGGTG
>NW_015319726.1:0-242 GCF_001447785.1 Gekko japonicus
TCCCTGAAGCATTTCTGTCATTGACTGATACACATTTCTTTTATCAGACAGGAAAAAATGACCAACATAGTCTGAGAGAAAGCTATCATCTATGCTGCTGTAAGCACAGCGTTGCAAAAATGTGTTCCCATATGCCTGCAGCATCTGCATTATTAGCAAAAAACCCCACAAACCTTAATAGATTATAGGCCAAGTATATCTGAACAAAAAAGAAAGTAATGTTGTGGAATAGAAGAAGAAGA
>NW_015319727.1:0-242 GCF_001447785.1 Gekko japonicus
GCCCGTCTGAACGCACCCATGGGCTCAACGTAAATCACAAGGGGGGAGGAGGCATAGATCAGTAGTAGAGCACATGACATGCCCAAGTTTTCAAGTTTGGCCCGTTATCTACAGGTACAAGTGTCTTGATGTGAAGGTCAGGGCCTTAAATGATGTTTGAACAGAGGTAACATGATGTAAGGTTTGGCCAGTGTTGTCTCCTCCCCAACCTCTACCTGATAATCTGGCATCATGTATCTTCT
>NW_015319728.1:0-242 GCF_001447785.1 Gekko japonicus
CCTGTTCTGAAAGGAAACACTGATGGAATTACTTTTAATCTGTCATTCAGGTGACTGATATCTCTGCAAAAATGTTCAACACATGTGGAAGGGCAGTGTTGAAATACTTACCGGCTTTGATTATGTACATTTGTCAAGTGCCAAGCTTAGGTGAATTATTTCCCAGTGTGACACTTGAGGAACTGCGATGACTGGATCAGGATTCTGTCTATGGCTGAATAAAACGTTATTTTAAGAAGTTA
>NW_015319729.1:0-242 GCF_001447785.1 Gekko japonicus
TAAGACACTTGGGGGAGGAAAGAAGGATCGTTGAGGGAATGCCAAGTGAAACAGCAGTCATCGCCCGCTTGTGGAAGACAGCAGCAGAAGGCACCAGACAAGTCTGCCTTGGCAGAGTTTCAGAGCTTTGGGGCCACGACCGAGAAAGCCCTCCCCCGGGCTGCCACCAGCCTGTTTTCAGAAGGTGGGACCACCCAAAACAGGGCCTCTCAGGTTTGGTGTAGTGGTTAACTGTGCAGACT
>NW_015319730.1:0-242 GCF_001447785.1 Gekko japonicus
TCAGCCAGGCTGGGTGTCACCATCTGCCTATTCTCGTATGGGGTTCAACTGGGCTGAGCACCACTGTCTGCCCTATCTCATCTTGCATGAGGCTTGACCTTGCTGGGTGCAACCATCTGCTTCACCTCATTCATGGCTGAGCCCAGACCAGGTGCCTTCATCTCCCTTGCCTTTAAGCAGCAGATGGACAAACAATTGTAGGAGATGCTCTAAGCTGAACCTGCATTGAGCAGTGGGTTGGA
>NW_015319731.1:0-242 GCF_001447785.1 Gekko japonicus
GTAAAGCAGTTTCGGTCTGCTGTGGCATCGTTGTACATTGTTCTCCTTTCCCTCCCATTCTGCTTTGGGATAAAAGCTAGCCATCTGCACCAGTCCTCACCCTGTTCCCAAGAGAGATTTTGATTTTGAGCCTCTTCTTCCATTCCCCTAATTTCGGGACTCCTTCTTGATTACTAGCACGTGCAAAGCCTTTACCCCCTATCTCCTACAGTGCCAATAACCTGGGGGGAGAAAGCCAGGGC
>NW_015319732.1:0-242 GCF_001447785.1 Gekko japonicus
TCAGATAACAGAACCTTGCAGCTGCCAGCAGTTATCACAATTAAACTTATAACCCTCTCCCAATCATCAGGGCTTATCAAGTTATACACATGTTCAGCCCTTATCCCTTACAGCCTGGCATGGGGCGCTGAAGAGAGTTTGGCTATCTGGCTTCTGTACCAGCCACCTAGTGCACCAGCTAATTGTTGGAAATGTATGGGTTGCATGGTCTCTGATTCCAGCCATTATAGGGTTAACTTGTT
>NW_015319733.1:0-242 GCF_001447785.1 Gekko japonicus
AGTCTGACCGCTGTGTTTCAGAGCAAACGATACGAAAGCCGGTGGTCCCGTCAAGGACACATTTCCTCTTTGGGCTTTGAGCGTTCTGAAGCTTTCTTCCTTCAAAGGAAGCGCCGCTGAAATAAATGGGACTTGCCACTCGGGGAATGGGTTCGAGATCAGAACTCGAGACCAATTTGTCAACCTTTGAATCCTGTGCTCCAAACGCCACGGAAATTCCCTGTTGGGTGTTTTGATAGATA
>NW_015319734.1:0-242 GCF_001447785.1 Gekko japonicus
GAGGTCTCCCATCCAAATACTACCCTGCTCAGGTTCCGAGATCAGGGTAGCCTGGGCTCTCCAAGTGAACTCCCTACTTTGTCCACGCCGGAGGGAGTTCTGCATGACAATTCTGCAGAGTTCCCAGTCTGAAGAGAGCTGAGAGGGCAGCTCATGAGAACCAGTGTGGTGATGTAGTTCTAGTATCATACGAGGGCCTGGAAGACCCTAGTTTGAATCTCCGCTCCGCCATAAAAGGTAGC
>NW_015319735.1:0-242 GCF_001447785.1 Gekko japonicus
ATCTAGCACTGTACTTTCTTAAGGCTTCAATCATCCAATTTGCAGTTTCTTGTACTTTTATGTACATCAATTGGGAAATAGTGTACTAACAATTAAATTTTGCACTTTAACATCTGCATTCTTCCATCACATGATCTCATTTTTAGACCCCGAAGGTCATGGAGCAGTTAATAAAAAATCAGCTTTTTCCTACTTGAGCTATTGCTCAGTTCTAAGAAGTCTCTGGTTCGGGTTGGCTCATC
>NW_015319736.1:0-242 GCF_001447785.1 Gekko japonicus
CATCGTCTCCTGCCTCAATACTTGAAATTGGCGACGAGGATGGGATTGCCTGGTTCCAACTGACTGAAATCACTCTCCGCTCAGCCGAAATCACTAAGGGCGCACAGAGAGACGTGACACGGTCATGGCTGCCAAGAGCCATATCGAACCGTTTGACCCAAAGGTTGGCAACTGGGAATCCTACCTCGACCGTTTCGAATGCTACCTCGTAGCTAATGGTATTGACAGAGACGATGTTCGCC
>NW_015319737.1:0-242 GCF_001447785.1 Gekko japonicus
TTGAAAGTGTGTCGATAGGCAGCCATCCGTATATATCGCACGTGGGACAGCGGGACAGTGATGCAGGGTTGTTTGCGAAACTAAAATGACTGCAGAAAGACAGGAGCACTTAGGGTCCCCTTGCAAGAGACAGGCAGAATTTGCAGGAGGGAGACAGATTCAGATTTGTGTCGGATAATCTGCCTACGCTGGGTCCTTCTTGCAAACTGAAGGGGATTGTTAAAGGGAATAGACCCCTTACT
>NW_015319738.1:0-242 GCF_001447785.1 Gekko japonicus
TTCAGAGACACTACCATTTTCGTACTGTGGAGCACCGCTCACTTTCACACTCAAGTTGACAATGTGAAAGGGCAGAGCGGATGCCTGGTCCCTCGGAGGTGCCCTTGCGCTCCTGGCTTGGGAGTTCAGCCTTGAACAATTAGGAGAGGACAGAAGACCTCTCTTTCTCCCACAGCTAAAAATGCCTCTATTTGCTCTCCGTTTTGCAGAAAGAACATCTGCCCTTTCCAAGCGTCCTCGAA
>NW_015319739.1:0-242 GCF_001447785.1 Gekko japonicus
ACCTCCACTTGGTTTTTCTAATCAAAACCCAACTCCCTGCTTTGCTGTTAGGATTTATAAGTGTGTGTGTCTGTCCCAATGCCTTTCCCCCATTAAAATGTTAATGGCAGAGTGGAGTAGCAGGTTTTTATTAGTGCAACCAAGTGGTGGTTGAAGGGTCAAACTTTTTTCTTCCCCACAGGAGTCCGGCTGATTTTAGGATTTGTGCTGGCTTCTTCCTACATCAGAAGAAGAAGAGATTG
>NW_015319740.1:0-242 GCF_001447785.1 Gekko japonicus
TGCAACCTTGGGTTAGTCACTGTGGTCCAGCTCAATTCAAAGCTGACAATAATATACAAAGAAAAACTTTTCAAATGCAAGCAGATAACATCCAGATTAGACGTAATTAAAATCAAGGGCAGACACGATGGACTACATCTGGTCCCTCTAGAAGATCACAGGAGCCCAGAAGGTTTTCTAGCCAGTACACCACTAGAGAAAGGGCCCTCTCCACAGTAGCTGCACCCCTAAGCTCTGAAATA
>NW_015319741.1:0-242 GCF_001447785.1 Gekko japonicus
TAAAACTTTGAGCTCTGGCATAGAGAAAAAGAATATCAGTTGTTAATGTTGAGCTGTGGGAATGGGAGAGGGAGAAGTGCAACATTAATTACAGCTGCCCTTCGAGTTCTTCCCTGGGACAGAGGGCTGCACTGAACTGACAAACTCCAGCCCTGCATTGCAAGTTTTTATTTGAAGGTACAGAAATGTCCTATGTATTGAAATGAAAACCAACCTTGTGTCACGGGCTGGGGTGCCAGTCA
>NW_015319742.1:0-242 GCF_001447785.1 Gekko japonicus
GTCAGAGTTTTATCCTGGGACCTTCTGCAAGCAAAGAATGAATTCTGCCATTGAACTATAGCCATGCAGTTGCCAGGCCTATTCCTGACAGTCTCAGAACCTTGGAGTGGGGCATGGGGAAGGGAAGTGTTGTGCAGCATGACATCATTTTCAGATAAAAACCACAGAGATTGTGAAAATTCCTAGAGCATTCTGGATATGGCAGCTGGAAGTGATGTCACGGCATCTGCAACATCATTTTT
>NW_015319743.1:0-242 GCF_001447785.1 Gekko japonicus
ATGTCAACACTTTGCTAGTGAGGACCCCCTCCATCCGGTAAGTGCCCACCACCAGTTGCAAGGGGGGACCTGGCAACTCTATCTTAATTTTGATGCTTATTCAAAGCTAATAAATTAAGATTGCACTGTGCTAGCATAGATTTTCATTTTTGAATGCTATTGGAAAGCTCCCCAGCTAGCAATCCACTTGGAGAGTGGCAGGGTGGTCACAGTCTTCTTCATGGTACGATATAAAAATGGAA
>NW_015319744.1:0-242 GCF_001447785.1 Gekko japonicus
TAACCACAACACCAAACTGGCTCTCTTGGGAGTGTTGACTCACAAAAGCTTGCACCCCCAAAATCATGTTCGTCTCTGAGGTGCAACCGAACTTGGATCTAGATGGTTTAGTGTAGGCTCAGGCAACACCTGAGTGCAGTCTTTAGAATGGCCTACGCATCTCCTCAGTGACTGGTTGGAGCAAATTATTTCTGACAGGATTTATAGCGTGATTTCTTCCGGGACAAGACATGGTTAGGGCA
>NW_015319745.1:0-242 GCF_001447785.1 Gekko japonicus
ATCGGCCGTGAACCTTCCGGGCAGAGAAGTCGCAGGCGCTGTCCTGTCCCGCCGCGAGAGGGCTTCTTCCGAGCACGTGCAGAGCGCCGCGCCCTCCCCACGAGGGTGGGTCCGCAGCCTCAACCCGGCCCTCCGCCTCCTCGCCGGCTGGAGCCAGGCAGTCCGAAGGGGCCTCCTTCTCTCTCCTTCTCTGCCGGGCCTTCAAGGGCCGCTCCCCCACCACCACCACCCCGGCGGCACGG
>NW_015319746.1:0-242 GCF_001447785.1 Gekko japonicus
CCAGGCATTTCCCAACCAGGAGTTGGCAAGCCTAACTGGACCCCTTTTGAACCTAGAGCCCCTGGATCCCGAGGCCGCAGTCAAAGGACCTGCCCTTCAAGCCTTAGCTCCAGGCAATGCTGCTGGGTAGGACCAGATCCTGGATGACCTGTTCCCCAAGTACCCCCCACACACATACACACACCAAGAGCAACAGAGAAGGTTGCTCCATGAGGAGGAAATCTGGCAATGAAGGAGTGTCA
>NW_015319747.1:0-242 GCF_001447785.1 Gekko japonicus
CTTAGAACAATGGGTCACCCAGGACCTTCTTGCATGCAAAGCAGATACTCTACCACTGTGCCACAGCCCTTCACACATTCCAATATTAAGGTATGTTTGCGAAATATACCAGTATAAACCTTTATCCATGACAATCATCCGTTTGGAAATACTTCAGTAATGCCGCCACACTTATCAGTGAGCTAGGACAGAGTGCAGTTTCTTGACAAGAGTGCTTTGGGTAACAAAAACCATTTTGTTTG
>NW_015319748.1:0-242 GCF_001447785.1 Gekko japonicus
AATAGTGGGACTTAATATTGTCTGGTGGCCAGCATGTTGTGTAGTCACAATTCAAGAGTCCTTCACATCTTTTGAAATGGCTAAACTCTTTTCAAGTTACACAACGGCTACTTTGAACTGAGCCAAGACCTACCAGTGCTAGAATGCCAGAGCTCACCTCTGGTATATGTGAAGCAGCAATAGAGACTTTTGTTGAAGTGAGCTTTGACTCTCTGTTAAGAAGAGGAGGAGGAGGAGGAGGA
>NW_015319749.1:0-242 GCF_001447785.1 Gekko japonicus
TGCATCACTCCCTATGGACACTTCTACTCTTTAACCAACTTTCCCAAACACCATCAGGTCTCACCCCAATTTTCTCAAGCTACCCACATGCCTTCGAGGCAGCCTGGCCCCTCAACCAAGCCCATCCATTTTACTCACCAGAGAAGCCAAAATGGAGCCGCCGATCCATGAACTAAACCGCCGCTCCACGGTCGTGTTGTTGGCTATCAACTTCAGCCGCATGCTCTAGAAGAAGAGATTGG
>NW_015319750.1:0-242 GCF_001447785.1 Gekko japonicus
GTGATATAGAATCCTTCCCTGTTAGGGGAGAGCCAGACAGTCGGCCTGGGTGGGGGAAATGTATCCAGGCGAGTCTAGGAACGCAACACTCTCTGGCAATACCCTAACTTGTAATTCCGGTGGTTCACCACAGGGGGCAGCAGTAGAGACTCCTGGTTCTATGCTTGGCCGCTTCTGACGCATGCAAAGTGTTAAGGAGGAAGAAAGAGGATCTCATCATTTATTTATTTATTTATTTATTT
>NW_015319751.1:0-242 GCF_001447785.1 Gekko japonicus
AATCTCAGTTCTTAGAGACCATTAATGTGTTAGTGTACAGTGCTGTCCTAAGCAGACTTGTACCCTTCTAAGTCCACTGACATCACTGAGCTTAGAATAGTGCTATTTTTTCTGCCCAGGACTGCACTAATACTTGCCCACCAGTTCCATGTGGCTGAATTCAAAGTTGTGGTGGTAAAATCTAAATATGCACCTTGTAGAGCGTTATCATGCCAGCATTCTAATCTGGGAGAACCGGGTTT
>NW_015319752.1:0-242 GCF_001447785.1 Gekko japonicus
CCCAAATGGAGTTTTGCTCCATTTGTGGTACGTTGGATTCAACCCAGGCTCTTGCAGATCAACCTAAAAAGCATTCCAAACATGAGATTGCTAGAATTCTGCACAAATGTTCCCTTTTATCTCATAGTTGCCAATTTTAAACGTATTCCAGAAAGATAGCTGCAGTAGCTGGCTGCAACAAAAAAATTAAGTCTTGTGACACTGTAGAAACTAAACAGATTTATTGTGGCATAAGCTTTTAT
>NW_015319753.1:0-242 GCF_001447785.1 Gekko japonicus
CTGGATGGATGAAAACGCAGCACCTCTGGTGGCAAAGATGATGAGCATAGCATGTGCACTGTCGGATATTCGGGGCTCCAGCATCCAGGTCCACTCTCAAAATATGCAAAAGGCTGATTTACCAGGGCGAAGTCCCAGGAGTTCAGTGCACTCCCTGGGGAACCAGTTCAGTGGCTGCTGGAGCGGCTTCCTTTTTCCAGGATCTCTTTCCAGACCAGAGGTCATTTCGAGGGGGATTGCAG
>NW_015319754.1:0-242 GCF_001447785.1 Gekko japonicus
CAACGGGCTTAGAAGAGTGTAACTCTGCTTATGATGGAACTGCAGGGTTCTTCCAACATCCAAAAGTGGGGGAAACCAGAAACTAAGATTCTTTGGAATCAGTCCTGGAGCCAGAGAAGGTAAAGATCTGAGCATGTGGTGTGTGTTTAGCCAAAACCAGAATACTTTCTTTGTATCTCTTCTCCTTTCACCTTGCTTTTTTCATAAGAGAGGATTTGGAAGACCCAAGTTCGAATCCCTAC
>NW_015319755.1:0-242 GCF_001447785.1 Gekko japonicus
TCCTAACCACTACACCGAACTGGCTCCTACGTCAGCATTGGATTGGATCCTACCAGATTCTCTGCTTGACCTCACCTTACACCTCTAGACTCACTGCAGCCCCAACATCTGATATGGCTTTCAGCCACATAGGTCCCACGATCCCTGACATAGACTTTTGGGTGGTCAAAATGGATGCCTCTCCTCCCTCTTTCTCCAGCTAAAAAGTTGGTAGGATCCAGCCAGGGCTCTTTTTGTAGAAA
>NW_015319756.1:0-242 GCF_001447785.1 Gekko japonicus
TCGAAGGCAGAGGTGCAGACTGGGTTGTTTTTCTCTCCGGCTGAACTGGCAGTCTTAGGCGAGGGGAAAGGGCTGCTTCGTCTGTTCCCTTTCCAAGTGTCTTTCTCTTCTACATCTTCCCTCAGGCGGCTTTGCTCCTGTGTGGTTCCCCACACCTGGTCAGCCCCACAAAGACGCACCTGGGAGCCTCCCCGGGTAGAGAGCGGTTGAGGGCGGCAAACAGGAGCAGAAAAATGGCTAAC
>NW_015319757.1:0-242 GCF_001447785.1 Gekko japonicus
GTAAGCCACCTTGAACCGTGAGGAAAGGTGGGAATATAGATGTTCTAATAAATAAATATATAAATAAACAACTCTGCAGGGATCTGCTTTAGTACCCTGCACAGGTGAAGCTCACACTGGCTTTTTCACCACAATTCAGGCATCCTATGAACAGAAGAGTTGAAAAGCTTGTTAAAGGGGTCAATGGTCCATTTTATTTGAACTTGTGGACACCCGGGGCCGGCTCGCTCACTAGGCGAACT
>NW_015319758.1:0-242 GCF_001447785.1 Gekko japonicus
AATATGTACAGGGTTCAGCAAGAGGGCTGCCCCTTCCTTTTCACCCATCCCTAATAGCTGAAGAGATACAGGATCCCATTCCACCCCAGCTGATAAAGAGGGCAGGAAGACTGACACGTTGAGCCATAAAGCTTATTCATTGTCATCTTTAAACCTCAGAATAGCTAACTATCAAGCTATTATGGCAGCATACCAACTTTTTTTTATGGGAGAAGATCACTCCTTATCTAGACCAGCTTCCT
>NW_015319759.1:0-242 GCF_001447785.1 Gekko japonicus
AGCATCCAGGGTGAGCCTCCAAAGCCTTATGAGAGGTGCCACCAAACACTGCCGGGGTTGTAGTAACATGGAAGTACCATGGGACTGGTTGCTGGTGGTGGTGTTGAGCTGCCTTTTGCTCCCTCACCCAAAGGTCCTTCAGAGCATTAGTACTCACTTCTCTGGTTCCTGGATGTGCTGAAAAGTCCCAGTGAAATGTTGGAGTCATGATCAGGTGACATCCATTCACACTGTCTTAGGAG
>NW_015319760.1:0-242 GCF_001447785.1 Gekko japonicus
CCCAATCTCTGCATCTTTATAATACAGCAATACACATTGATATGCAAGTAGATTTACAAGCCCCCACCTTATGTATCTTGCCAATTAATAGAGCTTACTGCAGAGAGGGAAACAGGAATGGCACTGCTAAGGGAGTTAAATAGTGTGATTATATAAGAATGGTGGAAGGTACATCAGACAAAGTAACTGAGACCCAGTGAAATATAGTGGTGACCAGGATGCAGGTCCCCCATTATGAAGAA
>NW_015319761.1:0-242 GCF_001447785.1 Gekko japonicus
GTCAGCTGTGATTTGATGGCACTTTATACACACACAGCACGTGATGTCACGTGAAGTCACATCAGAACAGACAGTGACATCAAGATGTTCCATGAAGTAAAAAAAAATATGTGGGGTTTTACCTGAAAGATTTGTTAAATTTCTACAGCATAATGATATCACATGCTGTTCTGAAATAGGAAGTTACTTCCTGGTGCTGCTTTCTGCCCCCATTTTCCTCCTGCCATTCCATTCCGCAAAGG
>NW_015319762.1:0-242 GCF_001447785.1 Gekko japonicus
GAGCAGGCAATACTGACCTTGATGGACTAGTGACCTAATTCAGTATAAGTGACCTGATCCAATATAAGGCAGCTTTGCCTGTGACGAGGGCAGACTCTTGAGAAAGATGTACTGAAGACAGTCATAACCTTGGTGTCCACATAACCTGCTCTGATGGTTCACTCCTTGGTATGAGATAACTGGAAGATATAAATGCTAGTTCCTACTGCCATTGAGGTTCTGTGGTGGCTCAAGTGGTTAAG
>NW_015319763.1:0-242 GCF_001447785.1 Gekko japonicus
GGGGGGGGGGGGGAGACAGAGAAAGAAGCTACTTTTCTCACAGTTGGGGATGATTGTTTTCCACCACGTGTTACAAAATGAGCACACCGTGAGCATCAGTTCAGGGTTCTGGGATGGTATTGCCCAGAAATTGTCTTTAGGCACGTGTATATTTATTTTTCGTTTTTGCGTCATTTCCTAATGAACTCCTGGAAATCTGCTTATGCTCAGACACCACCCTGTCACTTGGGACTCACCCCCCC
>NW_015319764.1:0-242 GCF_001447785.1 Gekko japonicus
ATTCAGGCAATTAGTATTCCTTCCGGTGCAGGAGACGCTGACTTGATTATATTTTTTTTCCCTTGGATGTACATGGGGGCTATCATCTGTAAGCCAATTTTTGCAATCAGAAAGAAGTGGTTATGCCTTTCCTGGGCTATACTGTATCAGGCGGCATGAGGACCCAATTTATCTGTTTGAAACCTGGTCTGTGGAAAACAAAATCCTTGCCCATAGGAAATTAGCATGCCACAGAGAATGCT
>NW_015319765.1:0-242 GCF_001447785.1 Gekko japonicus
GGGCCATAAAAGCTTGTGAATACATTAATCATTAATGCCAGACCAAAGCATCTCCACAAACAAGCTGCCGGCCGACCAACACAAAAGCCACAGGTCACCTCACCAGACCAAGCAGCTCCCCAAACCCTCCCGCCGCAGAACACACCATGCAACACAACATCCTGTTTCCCGACAAACAACACCCAACTCTGCAATGACTGAAGTGTAGTCCAACTCTGGGGCAACAGAAAACAACTCCGCCC
>NW_015319766.1:0-242 GCF_001447785.1 Gekko japonicus
ATCTAGTCCAACCCTCTACACAATGAAGAAAATTCACGAATACTTCCCCCCCACCCCCATGGTGTGTACATCTCATTTATTAGGTAGCTCTCTGCCCATGTATGATTTTAGGACAATGGTTTCCATACAGAAGCATCAAGACCCACAAGTAAGTCTCAGAGACCTTTTGGGTGGATTGGCTGGCTACACACAGTGGTCAAAATTTAGCATAAGAGGCAAATAATGAATTCACATAATGACAT
>NW_015319767.1:0-242 GCF_001447785.1 Gekko japonicus
GGCCTAGGCAAGTCATGCATGTTGGTTGCCCAATCCTTGCAGCTGAGCCTGACCCCAGTGAGTTCTGCCACAAAGCCCAAAATATTCCTGGGGAAAGGCCCTCCCTTTCCCCCTACCTTTTACTGGCAAAAAATAACCTGTTTTGCTTGCTTAGCAATGGCCACTGAGGGGATGTGTTTCTTAAAGCTACATGTACTCCTTTTTGTCATTTAGGTGGTTTTTTTAAAACTCCCAATGACATT
>NW_015319768.1:0-242 GCF_001447785.1 Gekko japonicus
CAGTAGTCATTACTTTTGTCTTCTGGGTACTCAGCTGAAATCCTGCTTTGGAAGGCTTTACAGCCTGCATAGTTATCCCCTTAATGTTATCGGCAAACTGGCTCACTTGACTGCTCTCCCACCCCTCTGATTCTAGACCATGAAGGATCTGGATCAGACCATTACCTATGGAGCCAACGTGCTACCAACCCAGAACATTCCTAGTAAGCTAATGAATGAAACAAACTTTTGGTTTTCCCTTA
>NW_015319769.1:0-242 GCF_001447785.1 Gekko japonicus
TACCTTTCTTCATGGCATCAATTTAATCTCCCCTTGGGGCATGATCAATCTAATGCAGAGACAGCCCTAGGAAGGTAGGAGTCTTTCCCCAGGTAATAAGTGACAACTCCTCAAGATTAATGTTCTTCAAATGTCTTCAAGCATGCTCCTTGAAACCACCAGTGTCGCCAGAGTAAACAAGATGCAAAGATCAGCCGCTAAAGTTTAGCAGAAAGGAGGTGGCCAGGAGACTCAATGGTTAT
>NW_015319770.1:0-242 GCF_001447785.1 Gekko japonicus
GGAGTAATCCAAAGAGGGGCTGAAGGCAGAGGAGATCCAAAAGATAGAGAACAGGTGGGAAAATCATTCCAGGAAGCAATATGGCAACAGTAGATGGGACAGATAAAATAATTCTATATGGTATTTCCTTAGACGGCATACTGTGCCCATGCAAAGAAAGTAAAGGCTTTTTAAAAAGTGGGAAATATGCCTATTTTGAGGAAATAAAAAGGTGTCCTAATGTGGCTTTGGGTTGCTGAAAA
>NW_015319771.1:0-242 GCF_001447785.1 Gekko japonicus
ACATTGAAAATAAGGAAGCTGGCATTGTTACCAGATCATATCTCCTTGCTACAAACACAGATGGATTGCCAGAGCAATCTTTTATGGCATTTGATGATACTCTAAAGATGTTTTAGGTGGATGATAGCCAAAGGTGTTCTGTTGTTTCCCCCACTAAGCTTGTCCTGTAGAAGGTGAGTACATGGTATAAATAGAGACAAAAGGACACATGCCTTCTCACAGGGCTCTTTTTGTAGAAAAAG
>NW_015319772.1:0-242 GCF_001447785.1 Gekko japonicus
AGAGTAAATGTCCCAGTTTTCATGGCTTCTATCATTCGCGAAGAATACTGCAGAACGGTAATTATGTGGAGAAAATGAGAATTACTTTGACAACAGCCAAATCTGTTAGGTCCCCGCTGAATCCGACAGATGTCTCTCTCTTACAGATTGAGACGTGGATTCCCATTGGAGACCAATTGACAGTTGTAACGAAAAGCATAACTAGAGCTGGATCGGGGCCCCTAGTTATATAGGGTAGCCAA
>NW_015319773.1:0-242 GCF_001447785.1 Gekko japonicus
CACCCCAAAAGCTTTAATCTAGTATGGAAAAGTAAGACCTACCTTCCCTCAGAAGAGCTTGTGTGTTTCTGTATGAGTCCCTTTTCTGAGTGTGCCTCTTGGCTGAAAGGAATCAATCCAGTACAGTAACTCCTACAGAGATGCAATTCTCCTCTGTGGAGAATTTTGTTTCACATTGATGCTTCAGGAATGTTTGTAGGATACAGTCACAACTGATGAAGAGGCACAACAGATGATTTTTT
>NW_015319774.1:0-242 GCF_001447785.1 Gekko japonicus
TTGGATTCCAACCCTCTCACCATCCTGTGCTGATATGTATGTATGTGTATGATATGTCGGTTTCATTGTGCCGTGGTGCACCGCCCGGAGTCCTGCCTCAGGGAATGGGCGGTATAAAAACTGAATTTAATAAATAAATAGGGCTGGGCTGCGGACCGGCTCAGCTGAGGAGGAATGCAAGAGGAGGCTGAGGGTATATTCAAGCCACACCTGAAGCACTGTGTGCAGTTCTGGAGGCCTCA
>NW_015319775.1:0-242 GCF_001447785.1 Gekko japonicus
TTTATCTGACCACCTGCACAGTGCCAACAACTCTGACTAGCCATTGAAAACGTAAACAACACCATCTGGAAACCAGCTTCTTTCTCATTCCTATTTCATTTATTATCCTCTCTCTTCCCTGAAAGAGCTCTGGAGTGCATAGGTAGTGCACCTTTATCCACAAGCCATCCCTGAAAGGTTAGCTTGAAAGATGGAAACTGAACCAAGTCCAACATGGGTAGCCCATGTTAGTCTGTCTGTAG
>NW_015319776.1:0-242 GCF_001447785.1 Gekko japonicus
ATTTCTTCCGTTTCTACACTAAGTTGTTGAGTTAGATTTTGTATCTGGGTTTGCATTGACAACATCTCCTGTGTTATTGGTTCTACCTCTTTCTTTATTAGTGGTGGAAGTGTCACCGCTGCAAAATTTGCTAAGCATTCTTGCATTACCTCTTTTATATCCTTAATATTCATTTGTGTTGTCGTCGTCATCTTTAGTTGGCTTTGTATGCTGCTTTGCAGTGGTGATTTTATAGAGGTTCG
>NW_015319777.1:0-242 GCF_001447785.1 Gekko japonicus
CTAGCATTTAAAGGGGGGAATAACAACATAGTGTATTAAAGGCATGAGAGAATTTACATACAAAAAGAAAAAGAGGGAAGAAAAGCTTTTGGCAATCGAGTTGCTGTTAATCTATTATTGTGGTTTTTCTTATTTTATATACCACTGCTTTATGTGCTCTGTAGCATTTTTAACTGTAAACCAATTTGGGTATTTGTAAGAAAGGCAGCTTATAAAATATTTCAGTGAACAAATAAAAGAGG
>NW_015319778.1:0-242 GCF_001447785.1 Gekko japonicus
TGTCTTTCTTTTTTTCTTTGGTTTTCCATATTTTCACTTAAATGTCGCCGATCTTTGTACTCCTGATCCTTTTCTGGATTTTTTGTGTCACACTTCAAAGGTTTTTTAAAGCTAGAGTCTTTCAATTTCTTTAGACCTTTCGTTATAAATTTCCTCTTTTTCTTCCTCCTATCTTCCTTGCTCTGCATGTTCGATAAGCATACTTTTTTAGCCAGTGCTTTTTTAAGGCAATCCTTTTTTTT
>NW_015319779.1:0-242 GCF_001447785.1 Gekko japonicus
CTTTGGCCTTTCCCCAGTGCATCATGCCCGCTACACAGCTTCCACCCCACATTCCACATCTCCACTCCTCAGGTCCCCATTCACCCTCTTGCGAAGCAGAGGGCAGGACTATGTATGGAATGGAGAAAGAGGCCTGACCCCTTATGCATTGCCCATAGACAACGGCCACCCACAGCAGGGGAGGGGGCAGGATTCTCCTGTCTGCAACTGTTGGGCTCTGGCCCGTAGCTAACATGGGGCCC
>NW_015319780.1:0-242 GCF_001447785.1 Gekko japonicus
GATAAAATGGACTCCTGGTTCTCACAGGCAGGAAAATGAAGTAGGAATGAGATGACTGAATGGACTGTGGCACTTATTTCATGTGGTGGATTCCAGATTTAAATATTCCTTTTCATAAGAAACTTCATGCAAATAGAAAACTAGTACAGTAGGGAGAAAGGTTTACCTTTCATGTTTTTTCTTTGTTCAAAGGATTTTTATTTGTTTGTTGTATAATGTAAAACAGGCATATTTTGGGGCAG
>NW_015319781.1:0-242 GCF_001447785.1 Gekko japonicus
AGGAGGTGGAGCCAGACTATTCTTCAATCCAAGCTACTCCCGAGGAAGCCCTGAATTGCAATTTATCACCCCACTCAAGAGTTATACAATCAGCCAAGCACTCTGAGGAAATGAAGTTGGTAGCATGCCAGACAATTCTGGTAGCACAATCCCTGCAAAAAGTTTTCACTCAACTAGAAAGAATGCTATCACTATTGGAGATGGGCAGAGACTTTGAAACCAAAGGGACAAAGTATGCTCAC
>NW_015319782.1:0-242 GCF_001447785.1 Gekko japonicus
CTGGCACAGCGAAAGGAGTCTATGTGCAGTTCTCAAGGCTCTAACTTTGTATCCAGCACTTGACTGCAAGTGGGGTTCCTCATATGGAATTAGCAACCATGTACAACGTACCAAACAGATGGTCAAGGCTGTCAGATCTAACAGCGCTGATCACGTGTTTCTTTTGAGGAGGAGGAGGAACGGAATCTTACCTTTGCTCATCCAAGTAATAATAAGAGTTGGGTTTTATACCCTGCTTTTCT
>NW_015319783.1:0-242 GCF_001447785.1 Gekko japonicus
CTTCTAAGGAACAAAATTCTGTCTACAACCTTATTCATTGAGGGACTTTTTGTCAATGCTAAGTGCTTGTTTGAGGTGTTTTAGAAACAGCTGACTGGATATGGTGCTGTTTATCTGCTAACAGAAGGTTCTTCTTTAAGTCAAATTAGAGTTTCTTCTATCCTCTGTCCACTGCAGCACAAAATCCTCCCTGAGATACTGCTCTTGAGGGACAGGGAAGTACCTGTTGCGGGAGAGAAGAA
>NW_015319784.1:0-242 GCF_001447785.1 Gekko japonicus
ACTGGGACCTGAGGGCTGGCAACCCTATCTGGTTGGCCCCTACCAAAAACAGGATCCTGGACTACATTGGCCATCGATCTGATCTAGCGGGGCTCTTCTTATTCTCAGACGTTCCCGCGATCCTTTTCTTTTTCATTTCTTGTCTCCAGATTTCCCCTATACAATGTATACAGTATTCAGCATGATGTGTGCATTAATGAATCAGTATTACACATTACACAGATATCATATATATATATATA
>NW_015319785.1:0-242 GCF_001447785.1 Gekko japonicus
CTGAGTAAGTGTCACTTACAAACTTGTATGGTGGAAGAGAATACTCAAGCAAGGATTCAACACATTGTGGGAAGGAATAATTCTATCAGTGCACCATCTTCTGTTTCGCCAGCTCCCAGGATAGTCCCTAAAAGTGTATACTTGCATAACCATGGGCTGGCTTAAACAATGCTCATTGCCTGCTAGTACCACCACTTCCCTATGCAGATGAATAAACACCTTACAGAACACAGATATTATCA
>NW_015319786.1:0-242 GCF_001447785.1 Gekko japonicus
GGGTCACCAGGCAGTCTCAGTCTCCTCCCTCCATTGCTCCCAGACAATGTGGCAGAGCAGGAGGGCTATAAACATGAAGCTGCATTCCTCTCTTCCCCTCTACTCCGAAGCTGGTGCTGCTGCAGCTCCTGATCCTGGGCTCTGGACAACTCTCCCAAAAAACTGAGTTTCCCCCCGGGGGGCGGGACTTCTTAGCCTGCAAGGTCCAGGCCTGGGATCTAAAAGGAAGCTGAGCTGTGTTC
>NW_015319787.1:0-242 GCF_001447785.1 Gekko japonicus
TGATACACTCAAAATAATGTTATGCCGTTAGATGGCTCTGGTGATTTTATCTATCTGAGCATTTTAAAGTCAGTTCCATTCCTGAAGGCACCAAATGCAGCTTCTACAAAAATAAAAGATTCCAGATTTAATGTTATAAACAACAAAAATAAAACAATCTGGCTGATCCGGTTCTGGCACGCTGATTTCCACAGGTCCTAGGCTGTAAGCCATAGGCTAAGGGCCAAGGTCAAGGGACCCTT
>NW_015319788.1:0-242 GCF_001447785.1 Gekko japonicus
TGTATGTGCTGTCATAATCTTGCTCAAGTTATTGATACATACACATGGTTGGTTCCGTAGGTAGGGCAAACATACATTTATGATTAATAAATTGTTTCCCGGCTACAAAAATAAACTTGTGCTTGCATATCTGGGGATGCACAAAAAGGAACAACACTTTTGGATCCAAGTCAATATTATCCAACAGTTCCTGTGGGCTCCAAACCATAAAAACATCACCACCACCTTTATCCCCCCCCCCC
>NW_015319789.1:0-242 GCF_001447785.1 Gekko japonicus
AAAGGAAATATTTTATAAAGGGCAAATTCCCACCCCACCCACGGGCAGTGGATGGAGTGCGCCAATGCAATCTCCCAGGCTTCTATCCTCCCCGCTTCTATGACTTTACCGTGGGGTCAACTTGATCCTCACATCGTATTAGTAAAGTGCACTTCTCTGAGCCCAAGTAAAGCAGCCCAGATCTGGGACTCGGCCTGAATTCAGAGAGTCTTCTGGCTTGGGGCCTGACCTGGACGGCCCAG
>NW_015319790.1:0-242 GCF_001447785.1 Gekko japonicus
CTTCCTTGGTGGTCTACCATTCAACTACTCCCTCTGGTCAACCTTGCTTAGCAGCTAAACTTTGATGAAATTGGGCTAGTCTGGGTTATTAGGGCTGCTTAAAAAAACCCCAGTACCAGTAAGTTGTTTATTTTGAAATGTTTTTATCCTAGCTTTCTGCCACAAAGCTGGTCCCAACTTACAATGGAAGTAATTCTAAGCAGACATTACACTACAGTAAACAGCACTAAAAATCTCATGTC
>NW_015319791.1:0-242 GCF_001447785.1 Gekko japonicus
AGCTCAGAAAGAGAATTCTCTTAAGCCTTTCCCTCCCAGATCCTGTTGAATGCAGAGTTACAACGCCCAACAATTAGCGACATTGCTAGACTTTCAGCACAGGGACCTGCCTTTCAATAACTGACTCATTCTCAGCCCCTGTTATCTTCCAGTGGAGCTTAAAAGCCTTAAGGAAAGCAAGGGCGATTAGATTAGCCACCATAAACGTTGACACGGCAGGTTCTAAAGTCTAATTTGCAGCA
>NW_015319792.1:0-242 GCF_001447785.1 Gekko japonicus
CCAATACATATTGTTGATGTCGCTTCTGGTTCGCTCTGGGAGTGGTGTCGTGACACTGGGGAGAACACGGACCTCTCTGTTCCCCACTCCCTCGCCAGCCCGTTCCCTGTGTAATAAGGACTTGAGAAAGCTGCCCGGCTTTACAGAACTGTTGTATTTGAAGCTTCCTGAACACTGGAAGTGCTTTGGAGAAGTTGCATGGTATTTAAAGCCACAGGTGTCGTCGTATGTTCAGGGTCTAC
>NW_015319793.1:0-242 GCF_001447785.1 Gekko japonicus
TCCACAGCGCCCAGACTCTTCACCAAGCTTCTAATCAATCCGGTGAGCTTCCTCAGAACGCAGGGAATCCACGTACACCCCTATCTCGACGACCTTCTGGTACGGGCGAGTTCGCATCAGGAGGCTCTCACCAACACAGAGAAAACTATTCGTTGTCTGCACAGCCATGGATTCCTAATAAACTGGGAAAAAAGTTGTTTGACGCCAAGCCAGCAGGTCGAGCATCTGGGAGCAGTGATCAA
>NW_015319794.1:0-242 GCF_001447785.1 Gekko japonicus
TTGCAATGTTTATTGTACACACTGCCTCTGTTCTTACTACAGTGACCTCTGCCTTCATAACCTCATTTCTTCATGATGGTACGTCATGCCTCAAGCAGCTTTTGTTGCCTTAGACAGATATTTTTTGGGGTTCGCATTGTTTTCTCATTCTGTAACACTAGTCCTATTGCATTCTTTATTGAAGGTCTTTGCTGTCTAACTTAATTGCCGTTCATATTATATAATCCACCTTGAGTCTCAGT
>NW_015319795.1:0-242 GCF_001447785.1 Gekko japonicus
TAATTTCTCCTCTTTTCATTCGCCGTTTTCACAAATCAGAATGTCTTTCATTATTTTCAACATGATACTTCTAGCATAACCCTAACAAAGTTACATTAGCATGGCTGGTAGGGGAACTGATCAATAACTGATAACCGGGATCCGAAATGCCATCACTAGCAAAACTAATAATGCTATTATCGACACTGACAATATACTGGAGATAATAAAGACACTTTAGAAGAGCGCCAACCCCAATATGA
>NW_015319796.1:0-242 GCF_001447785.1 Gekko japonicus
ATTTGTTTTTCTATCAGTGAGTTGTTTTTCTGTCGTTGGGCAATCACAGGTGACTACAAAGTCCCAGATTTCTTTGTAAAGTTGAGCTTTTCTACGTGCTCGACTTACTCCTGATTTTCTTGGCCGATCCACAGGGCTTATAATCGATTTGGGCGTGGTTCTTCTGTACATGTGGACTCCCGCTGCATGTTCATGGTCGTGGAGTCAGTTTATTTTCTTCCATGGTTGCCTTAAATAATCAG
>NW_015319797.1:0-242 GCF_001447785.1 Gekko japonicus
GCCACGCCTTGCTCAACCCCATTGTGTGTGTGGGTGACGGGTGGTGGTGGCAATGATTCTAGGGACCCATCCTAGGCTTTTGCCCAGGACCCCAGAATCACTATCGCTGCCCCCAGGTTCAAGGTATTTTGTCAGCATAAGCAAGGTGTGGTGCACACAAGAGAACCAGTGTGGCATGGTGGTTCGAGTCTAGACTAGGATCTAGGAGACCCAGGCTGAGAGCTGCCATGTACTGTAGAAGC
>NW_015319798.1:0-242 GCF_001447785.1 Gekko japonicus
TGATGAAGGGGGGAGGATGGTGAAAGGTGTAGAGTGGGTGGAATGAACTTGATGTGGGTGGGGAGTGACTGAGGGGGGAAGGGGGAATCCAAGGTAATCTTTTGATACAGCTTGGAAGTGAAACAAAGGGAAGACTGGCACAAAAACACTTCTGAAAACCCAGGGAAACAGCAACCAGAAAGAAAACTGTGTGCTGAGGGGAGGGAAATCAATGCAGAATGATAAAACCCGACAGACATGCA
>NW_015319799.1:0-242 GCF_001447785.1 Gekko japonicus
GGGGGATGCCCTCCCAGTCCTCTAGGGCGTCGGAGAAGGCGGCCTTCTCGCGTTTGAATTTCGCACGAATTTGAGTTGCCGACCTCCGGAACCCCTCCCTGGCCATCGCCTCTGAGACCTCCTGGAACAGGGTGTGGGTCTCTAGGTGGGTGGAAGTCATGACCCTGCCACCTGCTTCCAGCTGGTAGAGGGTCCTCAGGAGGCATTCAATCTCCTCCCCCAGCCACAGGACGCCCTTTGTA
>NW_015319800.1:0-242 GCF_001447785.1 Gekko japonicus
GCATTTTTGTGCCTGAGAGAGTGAAAACATCTGCAGAAACAAGGGAAAGTAGCTAAGGAGTACAAGTGCGGGTGAGGGGAAACTTGACACAGCAGAAAATGTCCTAGCTTGAAAGACTGGGAGTTCACTTCTGGCCTGCTGTTGTGCTAATTAAGCAGAGCAAAGGAAATAAATGAGAGCCCTGCTGTGTGTGTTTGTGCTTTAAAAGAAAGAATCATAACACTGGAGAATAAAACAAGAAA
>NW_015319801.1:0-242 GCF_001447785.1 Gekko japonicus
CTTAATAGCCCTCAGAAACGAAAAAAAACTTTCCATCAAATTGTAAAATTGCAAGTAGACGTGGTATGCTTACAGGAGACGCATATAAAAAAAGCTGATGTGAAATACCTGGAATGCAAAAAACTAGGAACATCTTTTATAGCCGCAAATGACAAAAAAAAGAATGGGGTAGTAATTTTTGCAAAAGAGCGTTTAAACCCTGAATTAGTATATTCCTCAACAGATGGAAGACTGGTGGCAAT
>NW_015319802.1:0-242 GCF_001447785.1 Gekko japonicus
TTGTTGGTGCATAACCTGGCTGTGTCAAGGTAGTCGGGTAATATCAACATAGAGGTTGTTATATTTTATTTAGATTAGTTTCATGAGTTACATATTGGTTCTTAAAGAGTAAACTCCTACATGATTTTTGTTTAAATGAACAGTTATATAGATGTAAAGTAAAAAATGTGTGGCTCTTGCTCTTATGCTTCTTATTAAATTTAGTAAGGATCCAAGTCCTCTTCTCTTCAGTACCTTGATAT
>NW_015319803.1:0-242 GCF_001447785.1 Gekko japonicus
TTTGGTTCCATCGTCACTGTCACACATTCCTCTTCAGCTCTGCCCTGCCTAGGAACGCAGGATCCCTGCTCCATCTTCGGCTCCAGCCACTACCAAACTAAGCAGCTTCTAGTGGAACTCATCTATTGTGCTGGAAACTCGTCCTTTACGCTGGCCCTCCCATACCTGGACCAGTTCTCTGTCCCCACACCTGGTCTGTCTGCTTCCTCTTTGCAGTGTGGCGTAGTGGTTAAAAGTGTCAG
>NW_015319804.1:0-242 GCF_001447785.1 Gekko japonicus
GGAAGAGACGAGAGGAAAGGTGGACGCACGGCTTAAAAACAGCGTCCTGTCTTGCAGATTGGACCCTGGGCGCGGACGGGATGAAGACCCTCACAGGGGGTGACGTTAGAAACAAACAAAGCCAGCAGCGGATGTTGGACTGCTCCCAAAGAACCCGGAAGATAACAGCTTGGGGTGCGTTGATTAAATCAAAGAGTGGGGCGCAGGAAAGGCCCTTCCTCCATGGTTGGGGACAGAGGGTG
>NW_015319805.1:0-242 GCF_001447785.1 Gekko japonicus
TTGGCTATTGAATGTCCCATTTTGTTGATCGTGCCGACCCACTCTGTGTAATCCACCTTGATCCTCTGTAAGAACGCAGGCTATAAATAGCATAAATGAATGAATGAATAAATAAATATGCAGTTGGAACAGAGGAAGCGTACTTGGAATTAGCAGTACTGGGGGGAGACTGGAGGAGATGTTGCCTTCATGTCCTGTCTGTGGGGGCTTCTCAGAGGCTTCTAGCTGACCATTGAGAGCCA
>NW_015319806.1:0-242 GCF_001447785.1 Gekko japonicus
CTTTGATAACTGTGTATTTCGGGAGGGCAGGTCTGTCACAGACAGGGCCAAGAGAAGCTGCCCCTGACAAAATTCCCTCTTCTGCTCAGTTATTAGCAGTACCAGAGTCTGGCCTTCCACTGAGTTACGATGTTCTAACGATCGGTTAACCAACTTCGGCCAGGGCAGCTGACTCTCCTGGAATCCACCCAGAAAGAATCTTAAATATTGGTATCTTGAAATGTATGTAAATGTATGCAAAT
>NW_015319807.1:0-242 GCF_001447785.1 Gekko japonicus
ATCCTCCCCCCTCTTTTACCTGACTGTTATAGTAGTTAACCCCGTAGTAGGGACTCATGTCAGGGTATGAGCCCTTAATGACTCGGGGCACTCTTGGGACCTAATTAGCCCAACGTTGGTCATGGGCTCGGGTTTTAAAGTGCACAAATTAGAGGACCCTATAGTATTTTCACAGATGGATGTTACCCCAATGAGGGGGGGAGGCCTGTTGGTAGTGCATGGTTCACCTGCTGGTGGGGGTG
>NW_015319808.1:0-242 GCF_001447785.1 Gekko japonicus
AGGTAAGCTGTGTGTGTGCAAGAATATATATTTTAAACCACATTTTAATTTTAAAAGGTATCCTATTAACCGAAACGTCTGCCTGAAATGTTGGTGTTACTGTTAGAGATACGCATGACCTTCCTCCCTGGTATTTGTGATTGGCTTCACTTTTGGTAGTGGCACCCATTTTTTGTAGTTGCACCCACCATCCTGAGACAAAATTCCAAAGGTGCATGCAGGCTGAAAAACAGTTGGGGCAC
>NW_015319809.1:0-242 GCF_001447785.1 Gekko japonicus
CTTTTTCTCAGTAATGCGACCTTGGATAGCAATTGTATTTCTAAAAAAGAAAACAAGCAAGCTCTGGAGCCATGATTTGTTGAAACATCCTATCGTCTGTGAACATAATCCTGATTCCACAAACTAATTATACTTAAAATAAACTACTGTTTCTTGTTATGTCTGCTCTGAACAGATCAAGGCTTAATGTCTTCCATTGAGACAAATAAAGTAGCTTGCAAGCTCTGGATAAAAACCTGCCC
>NW_015319810.1:0-242 GCF_001447785.1 Gekko japonicus
GAAATGCAGAAACTTCCCAGGATTCTAAGAAGGGGGCTGCCAATCCTAACAACTATTAACCGTTGGGGTATCTCACACTTCCACTGCAGAGCTCAAGGTGGCATACGTGGGGTGATCCCATTTTGTTGCCACAACTCTGTGGGGTAGATTTGCTGAGAGCAGCTTCCCCACACCAGATGTCAAGTAAACTGGCTGAGTTTGGACTTGAACCCAGATCTAATAACTCACCAGCAATGGACACT
>NW_015319811.1:0-242 GCF_001447785.1 Gekko japonicus
CTTAACCACTACACCAGACTGGAAGGAAGCAAGAGTAAGAGACCCAGGGCCCAGAGTGATGGGAACAGAGGTAAGGCAGCAAGGGCAGGAGAGACCAAGGAAGCCCCTAACAGGGCAGTTTGATGAACAGGGGAGAAGGGAAACGCAGATGGAGAAAAGGTAGCCAGAAACAGAAAAGGGGCCACTCAGTAATCGCTTACTTTGATTTGCCATCCCTCAGGGCCGGATTTAGATGAAGAGAG
>NW_015319812.1:0-242 GCF_001447785.1 Gekko japonicus
CCCCCCCCCCCAGCAATTCTCCTTCGGTTCACTGGACCTCAAAGAATGGGAAGAGCAAATTGGGAGTCTGCAGAAGGAGGGAAGAATGGGCAGAAATCTAATCTCAGGATGCTGGTCTCAAGTTTGTAAAATATACACCTCTCTTTTTCTCTTTCTCCCTGTGTGTGTCACGTTTTTTCCTGCCATTGCTCTGAGGAACATTGAGCAACATATATAGCTGTCTGCTTCTCCTGTTCATTCTC
>NW_015319813.1:0-242 GCF_001447785.1 Gekko japonicus
TGAGAACTGGCTCCTTTACAGAAGGCTTCTGCAACCCCGCTTAAAAACAATGAACCTTTGCTCAAGTAGGCCATATTGCACACCTATGTCGCTGTTTCCAATAGTTTCAACTGTATATTGTTGTCACGGATGTAATATACCAATTATAGTAATTGGGGAAAATGGTAGCGAGATAGATGGAGAAATGTGTTTTCATCTATGATGGATAATCCAAGACATCTCTCCCTTATTATAATTGAATA
>NW_015319814.1:0-242 GCF_001447785.1 Gekko japonicus
AGAAGGAAGCTATTTATTCACATTTTCTTCCCAAAGGGAGGAAAAGCTGCTTATCACAACAAATAAATAAATAAATACAACACTAATAAACAGAACTTAAATGTACTAGAGAAATGTGTCCTGGCTCCTCCAAGATCTTGAGTTGGCCAGCTCCTCCAAGAGATGGCTGGCTTCTCCAAGATCTTTGAGCCACATGATAAACGGGCTCTTTGCCCTTTGGCTTTTGCTGTTTGGCTCATAGC
>NW_015319815.1:0-242 GCF_001447785.1 Gekko japonicus
GTAGAAGTAACCCCTGAGTTACCCTGTTCGAGGGTTCTTGGACCCAGACGGTACTGAGGTTCCAAGCCTCCCCTGTACATTCTTCTCTGTACATGTCCCTGCAATCATAAAAACATCAGAAGAGCACTGCTGGGTCAGACCAGTGGTCCATCTAGGCCAGCATCCTATCTCATACAATGGCCAACCAGTTCCTCTGGGGAGACAAACACAGGACAGAGAGGCCGAGGCTTATATTAGAACAT
>NW_015319816.1:0-242 GCF_001447785.1 Gekko japonicus
CAGCAGCACACGTGGTAGACTCCAGACAGAGCTATGAATGGAGTCAGCGAGACAGG
Organism: Gekko japonicus; assembly: GCF_001447785.1. Lineage (NCBI taxonomy): Eukaryota > Metazoa > Chordata > Lepidosauria > Squamata > Gekkonidae > Gekko > Gekko japonicus. The sequence goes on from NW_015319816.1 coordinate 57, forward strand.
GTGGGTTAGGTAGGCGAGAGAAGAGACTGTGAACAATGGGCGCCCCCCTTTGGCTCTGAAAGGCTCCGGATGGGCCGCGGAGGTTCCTTTCATCTGCAGCCGGTTGACGAAGCTGGTGCCATGCTGGGGCCGAATCCCAGTGCGACGAGCGTGGGCACCTCGGGTCGCTCCCCCAGCAAAGCCGTA
>NW_015319817.1:0-242 GCF_001447785.1 Gekko japonicus
ATCCGTAAAACTCTCCTGCAACACCACATACATATAATTGTATAGATACACAAACAATTAGAAAACCATATTCAAACACATCAGTTAAAATTTCTTCTACATTTGTCTACTAAGGTCTGTTTTGGAAATGTATATCCTGCGTTTCTAACTTTGAGGGAGGGACTGTGGTGTAGTGGTAGACCATCTGCTTGGCATACGGAAGAGCCCACATTCAGTCCCTGGCACCTCCAGTTGAAAGAACC
>NW_015319818.1:0-242 GCF_001447785.1 Gekko japonicus
GAGTCAGTGTGAGCCAGCTCGCGGGTTTTGGAGCCTCCGGCTCGGGAAGGAGGGCTCCGGGGCAAACTGGTTTTGTGCGGCAGCCCGATCGCTCGCTCGCAACTTTTTAAGGCCGGTCGCTCACAAAGTAGAACTTTGGCTCTCGAGACTCCACCGCTCAGAGGGAGCCTTGGACGGCGCCTTTCAGACCAAAGGTTTTTTCAAGGGATGTGCTTTCCCGTGCACGCACACTTGAGTGTACA
>NW_015319819.1:0-242 GCF_001447785.1 Gekko japonicus
TCATTTTGCTATCTGCTGTTAACATAACTATTCAATGTATTTTTTTTCAAAAAATATTATATCCTGCTCATCAACAGAGTACTCCTGGGTGTTGCCATGCAAGCCTATCAATGTTTTTATGAACTGTATGGACTGTGCAAAGGGACTGCACAACATGGAGACCTGGGAATACCTGTTGAGACTGCACACCTGGAAGCGGGACATCTTCCTTTGGCGTTGCTGCTACAGGGATGGTCCAGAGT
>NW_015319820.1:0-242 GCF_001447785.1 Gekko japonicus
TGTGGTCTAGTGGAAAAGCACTAGAAAGTATGGCCAAGGCCTCTGGTTAGATACCCACATGGTCAGAGACAAGGCAATATTATGGCCACCCTCCTAACCATATAAAGAGAGAGGGAACAGTGTAGGTGATGAACTGGCCAGGACTGACATTTTGTCCACCACACTATTTCATAGGGCTGCCAGGTCCCCCGGGACGGCAGAGGTTCCCCCATTCAAAGGGCCCCCAATCTGCTGGTCTAGAT
>NW_015319821.1:0-242 GCF_001447785.1 Gekko japonicus
AAAGTGCTGTGCCAAGAGCAGGCCTGTGTTGGAGAAAGCAGAGAATCCTTCCAGTTGACCAACCAAGGCCTCATTCTACCATGTCTGAGGGTGCTGTAGGAAGCTGCAAAAGTGCCCATGACAGAGCCAGAGGTCCAACTTTTATTTATTTGGTGCATTTGTATCTTACCTGCTCTCCAAGCAGTTTAGGGAAAAGTACATGGCTTGCTCCATCTCCATTTTTATCTTCACAACAACCCTGT
>NW_015319822.1:0-242 GCF_001447785.1 Gekko japonicus
TCATATGTGTCAACATTGCAGAATGGGGCAGCTGATGCAAACTTCATGACCCTAGAAGAAAAGTGAACAGCTGAGAAGCAGGTTGACTAACAAGGCAGAGCAAATGTGGGGAACACTGCACAACCTCCAGAAACATTAATTCAAATGTAGGGTACTTCATTCCACTCTAGGGGTTTGCCATTAGGAGGTCCATCAGTGGGGAGGCAGGGTTTGAGGAGGAGAGGTACCAACCCTCCCCAAAC
>NW_015319823.1:0-242 GCF_001447785.1 Gekko japonicus
CTGGGAAAACTGCAGCACAGGCCTGACGATGCTTTCCAGAATCTCATTTACTTCTAAGTCCGTCCGTTGACCCCCTGATACATAGAAAAGCTGCGGCTCGATTATTCTAATATGAAAACCAAACGGAACGTGTGGGTGAGGGAAAGTTGAATTCCCGCAGCTCTCTTTATATAGCATAAGGGAACGGTAAAGCATAGAACAATGTATTCATTTGGCTTTTGTTAAGTCGCTCGCTTAACAAA
>NW_015319824.1:0-242 GCF_001447785.1 Gekko japonicus
GCCACAGTGTCCAGCTCCACCCCAAGGAAGACCAGGCAAGTAGATGGACCCTCTGTCTTTTCGTGCGCCAAGGGCACACCCAGCTCCTCGGCTAGCGCCAGGAAGCTCCACAGCAGGAACTCACACTGCCCAGAACCACCAGGTGCCGCGAACAGGAAATCGTCGAGGTAGTGCGCCACCGTGGAGATCCCGGTGCGCCCCCTAAGAACCCACTCAAGAAAGGAGCTGAAGCGTTCGAAAGC
>NW_015319825.1:0-242 GCF_001447785.1 Gekko japonicus
TACAAACCATCTGCAAAAACAGACTGTAAAATGTGCACCAAAAATAATGACTCGAGTGAGCAAAAAGACACTACCTTCATAAATAAAAGAAGTAGTCAGACACCCTCCTGAAGAGATATAGCAGGGTTTCCTGGTGAGCACAACAGCTGCAGGTGTCTCCGAGATTAACAGCCATTCTTTTCAACAGCACTTGGTCTGAGTGTTGTTTAACACAACTATTTAACATAACAGTGCAGCAAGGG
>NW_015319826.1:0-242 GCF_001447785.1 Gekko japonicus
GGCTGTGATTTGGGAGGTGATTGACTGTGGCTATAGTTGGCATCTCATGCTCCTTGGGGTCTTTTGTGGAGGGCTGCACCTATGGTGGAGCACTTGGCATTTCCCATTCTATTGACACTTATGGGCTATATTGTGTTTTTTGCTGGTGTAACTTTCTGTGGGTGTTGGAGGGGGTGTTCCTGGGGCTGAAGCTGAATAAAATAACAGACCCTAAATCTCTGTCTCCCTCCCCCTTAAAAGAA
>NW_015319827.1:0-242 GCF_001447785.1 Gekko japonicus
AGAGATGCATGAATTCTCTGAAGTTTATGCAATAGTCTACAATACAACCACATGTCTGAGAGAGTTTTTCTCACCATATTTCATAAATGGCCAGGAAACCAAGAAGACAAATTTGATCTCCTTCTGCTATGTATGGTAACACATAGACATCTTGAGATGCTTTTGGTGGACATTTTTTTACCTTTTGGCAGCCATATACTCTCCCACCACCACTTCTGAATGGGGGTATGCATCTCTGACAA
>NW_015319828.1:0-242 GCF_001447785.1 Gekko japonicus
GATGGGTAGGTTCATATGGGAGAAGATGGCTCTTAAGGTATACTGTCCCCAAGTCATATAGGGCTTTAAAGTTCAATATCAACACCTTGAATTAGGCCTGGAAGAAAATTGGGAGCCAGTGTAGACTTGAGTGATATGATCCTTATGACCCCAACTTTCAGTGCCAACTGTGGGTTCTAGACAGTGTTTAAGGGCAGCCCCATGTACAGCACATGGCCATCTCCCTTATAAATAAAAGCCGA
>NW_015319829.1:0-242 GCF_001447785.1 Gekko japonicus
ATAGAAGTTCCTCAGTCTTGGCTCAAGAGGCCTGGATCAAGCCTTATGCATTTCTCTGAAGGTTCCCAGGATGTCATTAAAGGGGGCAATGGTACAGCAGACTTGCTTGATGCAAATTAGATTTGGGCCTGATCAGTGCCCTGACAGGAGACATCTTGGCAATTTTGAACTGCCTGGAGTTTCATAGTGGGAAGTAAAAATCTTTACCTATGTTTCTATCAGAGGTCATTTCGGGGGGGATC
>NW_015319830.1:0-242 GCF_001447785.1 Gekko japonicus
GAATTCTAAAGGTACCTGCAGGCTCAAAAGGGGTTGGCGAGCCTGAGGTAGAGGAATCAATAAAAAATTTAAATGACAAATATAAAACCCAGCTATATGGAACTAATAATCATATATGTAGGGCCACAAACAACAACCTCTTATTCAGGGCTATGCCATGCTTTTAGAAGGGCAAAACTCTGTTAAGGATTGCATTAAAAAGTGTGTAAAATTGAACTTCCGGTCTATGGAACAGCGATGGC
>NW_015319831.1:0-242 GCF_001447785.1 Gekko japonicus
CAGCAAGGGGCAACGTCAGACCTGCCAGTGTCTGGTTACAGTGTCAGGCCACAAATGCAGAGTTTCCATTCTGAACCAATGAGTTCTGGGATAAGTTTGGAGAATTAATGTGGTGGATTAATTTATTTGTCTGAAAACATTGCATTGCTATGTGGAATATCTGTCATTCTTTGAGAAAAAGCAGGTGTGTGGACAAGTATCTGCATGCTTGTTTGATAGCCCACCCCATATTTTGAGTCTTA
>NW_015319832.1:0-242 GCF_001447785.1 Gekko japonicus
GAGAGGGAGGAGGAGGGAGGAAGGGAGGAGGAGAGGGAGAAGGAGGGGAGAGGAGGGAGAGAGAGGGAGATGAGGGAGGGGGAGGGAGAGGGAGGGGAAGAGAGAGAGGGAGGAGGAGACAGAGAAGGAGGAGGAGGGGAGAGGGAGAGGGAGGAGGGGAGGGAGAGGGAGGGGCAGCAAGGGAGGGAGGAGGAGAGGGAGAAGGAGGAGGAGGGGAGAGGGAGAAGAAGAAGGAGAAGGAG
>NW_015319833.1:0-242 GCF_001447785.1 Gekko japonicus
TCAACAGCAACCACTCTATGAAAGCCAGTGTAGTACAGTAGTTACAGCTTCACGCTAGGGTCTGGGAGACACAGGAACAAATCAATAGTATGCCATGGAAACTCACTAGGTGATATAAGACCAATCACATACTTATAGCCTAACCTACCTCACAAGATTGCTGTGGGGATAAAAAAGAGAAGAAGAGATAGGGTTGCTAAGCTCCAGGTGATATTAGAATCGTAGAATCATAGAATGTTAGA
>NW_015319834.1:0-242 GCF_001447785.1 Gekko japonicus
GCAGATGCTCTACCAATGAGCCACAGCCCAGCCCATCTCCATCTCCAAGTTTCCCCCATGGTTTGGTGTGATCAGAAGGGATCCCAACAGAGCCTCTTACCTTTTTGCCTTTCATAACCTTAGAATAGCCTCCACAGCCACCCGCTTCCAAATCATGCCAACAGCCATTTTAATGAGTCACTACACCTGACAACCTGTTGCCCCACAGCTGTGAGAGGACTCTAATCTGGGAGAACAGGGTT
>NW_015319835.1:0-242 GCF_001447785.1 Gekko japonicus
CACTTCTTCAGTGGCAGTGTGCAGTTAGAGGTCCGACTCTTCATGAGAGCAAACACATGGAGTTAAAGGTCTGTCTCTGAAAGTGAACAGATTGTGAGTTTGGTCTCTGAAAACTACAGAGTTTCTGGTGAATACTGGAGCATTGCCCCAACACAGTGACATCAGTTTCAGGTTCACGCTGAAAGTGATGCCACACTATCGGCAAAATGCCAAACATCTGGACTCCACTGCACTCTAATTTA
>NW_015319836.1:0-242 GCF_001447785.1 Gekko japonicus
CCCCCCCAAACCTCCAGAAACACCAAGCAAATTGGCACCCCCCCTTTCTTGCAGCTTTATACCATGAATATAAGGTGTCCAAAGATATCAGACTACTGCTGCCAGCTGCCTCTCTTGCCGTTTAAGGAGATGTTGGGGGTGTAACCACCCCACCCAGCTAGCTGCATCTCCATTGCTTCTGTAGTTGTCGTAAAAATGTATCATCAAGCAGTGCCAGCACTCAGCAGGGTGCTGGGGGGGGG
>NW_015319837.1:0-242 GCF_001447785.1 Gekko japonicus
CCCCCGCCGCGGCTTGGCAGCCCTACTCCGTTTTGTTTGCTTATTTCCCCACAATACTAAACTTGGGGATCTGAATGTGAAACTCTGGATCTGAAACATAAATCTGGAGAACTTGGTGGGGTTTTGTGCAAACAGTGGCCAACATGACAACTTTCATCAAGACTGTCTTTGTCCCACCTTTCTTCCAGTAAGAGCCCAGGAGCAGCACACAAGTCTCTGCCAATAGTCCCTCTAAGCTGTGG
>NW_015319838.1:0-242 GCF_001447785.1 Gekko japonicus
AAACCCCAGGCCCTGGCCACCAAACACTCCGCCGCCTGCAAAAGCTCCCTCCCCCGCTCCCGGGGAAAAACCGGAGCCTCCTCCAAGCGGCCCGCTGCCCCGTAGCAGCAGCCTCCGCTGTCGATCGCCGCCGCCGAGCTCTCTGCCGCTGAGCTCGCTGCCGCCGCCGAAACTGCCGCCTTTAAGCTCCTTCGGCCGAACTCGCCCGCCGCGATCCCTCGCCGAAATTCGCCGCCGCCTCC
>NW_015319839.1:0-242 GCF_001447785.1 Gekko japonicus
GCATCTCAGCAATATTCAACTAGATGGGCCAAAACTCTATGGCAAAAACAGCTTCAGCCACAGAGTTTTTGCCAAAATACTAGAGTGTCCCTGCATCACCAGCAATGCAATTGAGGTTCCGTGATGACATTGCTGCATTGCTGGGGATGTTGCTGAGAAGCTAGGCTCGGCCTCCCCACTGCCAGTACGTCCTCCCCCCCCCTCCAATTGCCAGGGTTACCTGGCAACCCTTATCCCTCAGG
>NW_015319840.1:0-242 GCF_001447785.1 Gekko japonicus
AAGAGTGTCTACACATAAACTTGTAAAAACTGATAATTGCCATTTGTTAAATGAGGCTGAGAACTCACTCTTGCTTAAGTGCGGAACAAGTATCTTTTAAGACCCAGTCAGGTTGATTTGGTCCAAGAATTCCAGTGTCAGGAGGGCTAAGTAGACCACTGGAAATAGAACACTATCCCACCAATAGATGGTAGTCTACCTTCTTCCTCAGCCTACATGATACATTTGTGCTACCTGAATGT
>NW_015319841.1:0-242 GCF_001447785.1 Gekko japonicus
TTCTTCTAAAATTCCACACAAAAAGTGGCTCTGAGACCATGCCTGGAATTTCTCCCTAAAATAGTCTCCCTGTTTCATGTCGGTCAAGACATCACCCTCCCAGTTTTCTTCCCTTCCCCAGCCTCTATAGCACAGAGAACTTTGCACATTTTAGATGTTAGAAGGGCTCTCCTCTTTCACTTAAAAAGAACTGAGGAATTTCGAAGGGACAGAAATTTATTCATCTGTTTCAGGCCACAATT
>NW_015319842.1:0-242 GCF_001447785.1 Gekko japonicus
CAAATCTCCAGGAATGTACCAACCTGGAGTTAGCAACCCTAACAGCTTCATAAATTGTTCGTCAGGATATAGGATAAAACATCATATGAAGTCCTCCTAAAGCATGAGGTTATAACCACTAAATAGAGGGAATTACATATTACATATTATTATTGGGGACAATGGCAACTTAACATTTATTTATTTACTGCATTGTTACCCTGCCACTTCTTTAAGGAGCTAGGAGTTATGCATATGGTTAT
>NW_015319843.1:0-242 GCF_001447785.1 Gekko japonicus
CCACCTTCAATAGTAAAGAGACCCAAGTGCTCTAAAGTAGTGGTCTTTAACCTTTCCAGACTCAGGGCCCCCTTTTAACCCCAAGTGGCCATATGACAGGAAGTCACATGACACTTCTGTCATATGACAGGAAGAGGAAGAACCTGCCTGTGGTAGTGAAGAATCCTCTCCCCCATTGACCTGGGCTTGCTATCCTGCAGCTTTTGCCAATGTTCATGCAGAGAGACAGAAAAGACGGCACG
>NW_015319844.1:0-242 GCF_001447785.1 Gekko japonicus
AGCTTTCGAACCCAGCTCTTCCCAGTCCTTACCTAATATGCAGACCATTCTGAGAGACCACGTGTGTGTGTTAAGGCACGCTGAATACTTTGGGAAATAATTACCCTTGCTCCCTGCTACCACAGCCACACAAACAGAGTGGTGGGAACTCAGCATCACTCCAACAGCCAACATCCCTTCCGGTGTGAGACCAGAAGTAAAGTCATTGCATCAATGTAACGCTTCAGGATTCACCCCAAACA
>NW_015319845.1:0-242 GCF_001447785.1 Gekko japonicus
GTTCCACCCAGCTTAGGGTTCCCAAGGCGATCTACATCTTGTTAGGTACAGGTATAAGGGGAAAGAGCCAAAACCTAGCTTCAGAAAGGCACAGAGTAAAACTCTCAAACTGTATTGCCACTTCTGTAGCTTACTGCAGTCTTGCAGCTGAAGAAATGCTGTCCAACCACCTCTGCACCTCTAAGATCTGTCCCCTCCCTTGACGAAGACTACACATGCTGCTTGGAGAAGGTGTTTAAAGG
>NW_015319846.1:0-242 GCF_001447785.1 Gekko japonicus
TCTTAGCCCTATTGCATTGATGGCTGAACATCTTGCGCTGTCCAATTGCACTGTTGTTATATTTTGATCCCCATCCAGAAAGGCGAGCTATAGATCAAGTAAATATACAGTACTCATTTTCAGCTTGCCGGCTGCTTTGTGAACTGACAATGAGAAGCAGTTCACAAATTTAATATACATTTGCAAACTTTTGTGAATATCTATTTCTGCTCAGGCTGGCAGAATAGAAAACTGTATGGTCT
>NW_015319847.1:0-242 GCF_001447785.1 Gekko japonicus
AACTGCTGAACTACCAACTTTCTGGTCTGTGGTCAGCAGGGTATAAATGTGACTTTGGCACACTGGGGAATCGTGTGCATGTTTTGGTAGCACTGTTGCGATTTCTTCCTCTATGTTCGCCAACTGAGGATAACATTTAATGAATCTAACAAGCACATTCTAGCCCATGAGAGCTCAAGGCCACACTAGAGATGATGGCAAGGATCCATGTGTATTAATTCCTAGGAGCCAGAATAGGGTTC
>NW_015319848.1:0-242 GCF_001447785.1 Gekko japonicus
TATAGCTAAATAAAATTAAATAATAGACCCACCCAAGCTAGGTCCAGAGCAGATGCAGCTCTGACCCTCAGAATCCATCTGTTGCGATCTTAGATTTCGGGCTGACTACTGTTTTTAAACTTGGGCCATTAAGGGTGGGTTGAAAGGCCAGCAGTGTTATTTCTGGCCACTGACTTGCCACTCTACAAACCAAGACACGGGCAGAGGGCTTATTGACTCCTTCCTCCCCATGTAAACAACAG
>NW_015319849.1:0-242 GCF_001447785.1 Gekko japonicus
ACATAGACACCACAAGCAAGAAATTGAAGGAAAGAATGCGAGAAGTGGAAACGAAACAGAACATCCAAGAAAATCATTTGTTGCAGTTACAGATGGAAAAAGCCAACATGATTCTCAGGTTCCAGGGAGTTCCTGAAGCAGAGCGGGAGGACCTGTGGAAGGTGCTTAGCGAGATCATCGCTCCAGTAATAGGCTTAACATCGGATGAACTTGTACATACATACATACACATTGGATTTCTA
>NW_015319850.1:0-242 GCF_001447785.1 Gekko japonicus
GAGGCCCAGGTAGCAGACTTTCAGTGCCATTAAAGACAGCAGCATGGCCCAACCCGTTGGGTCCTCCAGCATCGAAGATCTCGCGGCTATATTGTGCCCGGTGTTTCAATGAGGGCGGAAGGGTTTTCGCTTGGTTTCTCCTCCCCGTCCTTGTTCTTTTTAGCTGTGTGACGGTCAGAATCATAAGAATAGGGAGGGGACATACAGGCCGTCTAGTGTCCAACTCCCTGCTCAGTGCAGGA
>NW_015319851.1:0-242 GCF_001447785.1 Gekko japonicus
AAAGAAGGGGCTGTGCCCCTGATGGAGGCATGGCAAGCGATGCCTTATCCCTCTCCGCTGAGCTCTGGGAGGCCTGTCGAAAGAGTCCCAGTTGGATGCATTCCTGTGGGAAGAGGCAGGCAGAGTGCAGTCCGGCAAGCGTTTCATGAGAGCAGGTTCTCACGTCCGAGGATGCTGGGAACATGAGGCTGTCTCTGCCCACAGGAAAACTTGAAGATAGCTTTGGAAAAAGTGCAGAAAAG
>NW_015319852.1:0-242 GCF_001447785.1 Gekko japonicus
AAGGTCACAACAGCATGGATCAGTGTGGCAACTTAGTGCCCACCCTGTCCTTGTTATTTCTTCTGGCCTAACAATACCCAACACAGAGATGGTGGCTTCAAGAGGTTAGGATAGGAACCCTCATTCCTGGAACTCAGCACTTTAAAAAGCTATCCTGCTAGAAGCACTGTTAATGGGCCATGTTCCTCTTGTGGTTACTTTTAAAGAATGGGGGCAACCCTGACCTGGATAGCCCAGGCAAG
>NW_015319853.1:0-242 GCF_001447785.1 Gekko japonicus
TCAGAGGAGCCGTTTCCTCCCCACTTCCAGGTGAACACTGCACTGCCAAACTGGAAGAGCACACCATATTGCCCACGTACATGTAAAGGCAAGGGAACTTTCCTTAGATGTTCCAAGGGCCATTATATTAGCATGCATCTGCCAAAACATATGAAGGGGTTACCAGTATTTGTCTTCATTCAAATTCCTAGCAAACGCTTTGAGTCATAAGACACCACCAAATGAAAATGAACATTGGCCCC
>NW_015319854.1:0-242 GCF_001447785.1 Gekko japonicus
TTCTGCATGCCAAGCAGAGGCTGTACCAGTGAGCCAAAGCCCCTCCCCCTTTTTTGCATTTCGAGGCTGATTTAGTTGTTACCTGTGTGTGTGGGGGGTGTCTGTCAGGTTAGGCAGAGTTTTAAAGATCATAACCAGCACCTTGATGAATTGAGTCCGGAAACAAATCGATAACCTGTGGAGCTGATTGAGAATTGGTGCGCCATGCTTAGATCTGAAGAAGGAGGAGGAGGAGATTGGAT
>NW_015319855.1:0-242 GCF_001447785.1 Gekko japonicus
TGCTTCCCTATGCCCCACCCCCAATTCTTTTGTATTAAACCCTAATTAGGTCCTCCTGTGCCTTCCTTCAATTTATATAGTGTTTTCTTTCCCTTATTAAGTGTTAATGACCAGTTTAACTGAAATTTATTAATGTCACCATAATGGCTATGTTTTAAAACATATTTTCTTGAAGGGTACATTGATCAGAGCTGGGTCCATTGAATTCCCAGGTTTCCAGTGTAAACAGAAGAACACTGTCC
>NW_015319856.1:0-242 GCF_001447785.1 Gekko japonicus
CTTACTAAGTCCGAAACGGCTTAGGACCAGGGTGCCTAAGGGGACAGCCTCTTTCTGTATTGCCAGCTCCCTTGTTTACATTCTTATTTCAAATACTACTCCTGGTAACTCCAACTGTTCACTACTCTTTGAAGCTTTCCTAGGGTTGTCAACAACCTACAGAAGAAAACAAAATGCTGTATCTCTTTAACAGAGGCTTAGTGGGATGTTATTGTTTCATTTTAAGTTGTTTGCCACCTCAA
>NW_015319857.1:0-242 GCF_001447785.1 Gekko japonicus
CCCCACCTGGAGGCTGGCAACCCTAAGAATACCCAAATAGGCTCTGGGGTCCACAACCTGTTATAACAGTCATATACGAGTTGTGGGTACTCTTCAATTGCCACATGCATGATGCCTGATTTGGATTGGGACCATCGAATGCATGGAGAAGGGGCATATACCTTAACCCTTGCACTGTTTTCTCAACTTGAAACAGCCCTAGGTGGCAAATATTGCCCCCCTCTAAGCTGTGGAGTCTTGTG
>NW_015319858.1:0-242 GCF_001447785.1 Gekko japonicus
TTTTTTCTGTAAGTAACATTCCTGCCAAAACATGATGTTTTTGAAATGTCTGTATGTTTAAACAGAATCTAAATTTCCTTGGTAGGTAATAGTCAGAAAATCAGATTAGTCTTAGTGCCTAACTAGTGTCTAATTAGTATAGTCCACTTTGTACCAGCCAGTTCACAATTCTACCATTTTCTATGGTTTGTTGTATAGGGCTGGTCATTCTGTGGTGCTCTCTTTGTCAAGAAATGATCTAC
>NW_015319859.1:0-242 GCF_001447785.1 Gekko japonicus
GGGCCCCTCAAGTATACCGTCCAGATGATATGTGGGTACACAGGAATCCTCAAAGGGGGTGACTCCGGAGTAGGGCTCGCACGACCCCCAAGAGTCAGGCCCAAAGAAGGAGTCTTCATGAAAGGCCGGCCAACGGGGCCTGGGGGGAGACATCGGAGGAGGGCGCGGTGGCACCGATCCCAGGAGGAGGTCAGGGGCCGGGCACGGCTCATTCCACAGCGGGCCTACGGAAGGAACGGAGA
>NW_015319860.1:0-242 GCF_001447785.1 Gekko japonicus
CTCTTGGGGGTATATGTGGGGAAAGGCTGCTTCATGTATAAGGCTGCTTCATGTATGATCAGGGATAATAAATATCCACTGCTTTGATCAAGGGGCTTTCCCAGTGCGTCATGGAGGAAGGCTTCCAACTTTGCTCACTGGAGCGGGAAGACAGGGGTTGGATCCACCCTGTGGACCCCTGTCTATCTATAAAAGGCAAAACTGGTGTGGTGAGATGGTCAGAAGTATGGTGGACGAGTCTC
>NW_015319861.1:0-242 GCF_001447785.1 Gekko japonicus
AGATGGGCTTGGAACAGCATGGTGGGGAGAGGAAGGTGCTGCCCCCTCAGCAGCTTTATTGCATGAAAATGATATCACGAGAAGTTATTCTGGTGATTCACTGCTCCATGGACACAGATAATCCATGTGGAGCAGCAAAATCAGCTAGATAATTCTTTCTGATGCTGTTTTGCACAAGAAAACTGCTTGTGGGGGAGGCAGGAGCCCTTCCCCCATGGCATTGTTTTGAGCCCAGTTGGGCT
>NW_015319862.1:0-242 GCF_001447785.1 Gekko japonicus
AAATTATGCATTTTGCTTGAGCAGAGATAACTGGTTTTAAGGAGAAGTAATCCCAACAATAGCACTTTTATAAGTAGAGAACACACAAAGACTTGTGGAGGACCTGCTTCTCCCCCTCTTACCCTTCCCTGTCAGCCTCCATAGCCTTAATGGTTTTGTTTTTAATGAATGTGTTTTAATGGTTTAATTTTATCATCTTAGCTGTAAACTTCTTTGAGCAGGTCTCCAGAGAGGTGGCATAT
>NW_015319863.1:0-242 GCF_001447785.1 Gekko japonicus
CCACAGCTTAGAGGGAGCATTGGCAGTGATCCTTCTTTCCCCCACAATTCTCGCCCTTCCATTATTTTACGGCAATTCCCACAGTATTGCCCCTCCCCTGAAAACTTCTCTTTGCAACCCTAATTAGACAGCTGCAAACTCATCTGCTGAACTCGCCCCTCCTCCCGTCCTGCAGGCATCCCACTACAGGGAGAGTGCCGCACGCAAATCAGTTAGGCCGCGCTCCATTAAAAGGCAACCCC
>NW_015319864.1:0-242 GCF_001447785.1 Gekko japonicus
GGTGATGAGTCTGGGACTTTTCAGTTTAGCAGAGACAACCGGGGGGTGTGGGGGAGAAGATCCCACCTTCAGCCAACACAGTCAGGTCTTCTGTATCTCCCTCCAAGCTGGCTTGTAGGGTAGCCGGCTTTCTAAACCGATTGCTCTCCCGATCAAGGCCCGTCTCTTCTTTATCGCTGCTGGACGTGTCCCAGACCTGAAACCGAAGTCAAAACTAGGTCCCAGGACTAAGCCCCAATGAC
>NW_015319865.1:0-242 GCF_001447785.1 Gekko japonicus
CAGTGAAGAAGAAGCAGGGGTTCATCATAGATACTTCCTCCCTGCTCATTTTTCACCTCTTAGTTGGTAACTGGGGCGCTAGAATTGACCCAATGTTGCTGTGATCCCTAATACAAATTCTACAGCAAGCTTGTTTGCATTGCGATATTGTGGATCAATACTGTGATAGCAGTTATAATTTTATGTGCATTTCCTCTTTTCTTCCATGTTATCATGGACCCCTGTATCTCCCCAACTGTCTG
>NW_015319866.1:0-242 GCF_001447785.1 Gekko japonicus
CACTGCTCTGATCCAACAGGGCTCTTCTGGTATTTTTAACAGTGAATGGATATTTTTTCTTCTCCTTTCCTTCAAAAATGAGCCGTGATGGGGCTGAGGCTTCTTGGAAATCACATTGGCTGACTGGGAATCCCAGAGGTATCAGGGCTGTTATTATATTTGCAGTTGGAGAACGACTCTCTGCATATGCTCAAAGACACAGCTGACCTCTGCACCAAAACCCAGGACAACCGTAGCATTTT
>NW_015319867.1:0-242 GCF_001447785.1 Gekko japonicus
GGGGGGGGGGATGGCAACCCTACCCAGAACCCCCTCCCAGAAGCTGAGACTATAGCAAATGCACTGGAGCCCGTGGGAACACTGCCAACAGCCACCAGTCATAAAGCAGCATGCCCTCATGTCAGCCACTCCTGGAAACCAAGCAATGCCAGCATACCTCCCCTCCAATATCACCTTGCTCCAACTCACAAGAAAGACCAAAGGAAACATAGTACATTTCCTGTAAGGAGAGCTCCTGGCAG
>NW_015319868.1:0-242 GCF_001447785.1 Gekko japonicus
CATCATTTTGTCCTTCCTCACTCCATCTTGTCAATCCACACAGCTGTTCCTCTGCCTGGACCCAGTGCCCCCAAGAACGATCTTTCTGGGACTCTAAAAGTGCTCCAGCAATGGAGAAGAGCACGGGGAAACGCCATGGGCCTCCTGCACACGTTGGTAGGATACTGCCTTATGAGACAGGCACAAGGGGTTTCCATACTTTTTTCCATTTAGGAAACCACCTTCTACGTGACCAGAAGAGA
>NW_015319869.1:0-242 GCF_001447785.1 Gekko japonicus
AGGAAAGGAGGACATCTCGGCCCTCCCGTGCTCCATCTTCATCTCCTTCTTTTGTTCCAATCTTTTCCTCTTGTTGCTGGGGCTACCTTGCTCTTCTCATTTCATATACTGAAGTTATATCGCACTATCCTCTCTGTTTCTTCAGTTAGAGGTTGCATGTTACATAAATTTTATTGACAGTTGTTTATAGGAAAGTTATCTAGTTAATGTTTATTACTGCTGGCGGAGTCCCCGAACTGAGG
>NW_015319870.1:0-242 GCF_001447785.1 Gekko japonicus
ACCAGCCCTACTTTGGTTCAAACCCAAGTCAACTGAACTGGTATATGGACTGGGCTGAATTCAAGGACAATGCATACTCAGATAAGGATCTGTAGGTTGTCCCTTTTAAAAGAATACCCATTTTGCCCATCTTCTGACATAAATTCAAGACCTTATTAGTTAAACCATCACGCAACAATTTTGAAAGGGGAACACAGAAAATCAGACTGCTGAGTTCAAAAGGACTTACCTAACCAAAAAGC
>NW_015319871.1:0-242 GCF_001447785.1 Gekko japonicus
TTGATTCTCGACAAACCTGGAAACTTGTGCCTGAAACATACAAATAGCCAGAAACAGCATTTGCTGTATTTGTTCATGAAGCTTTTTACAGCTTTGTGCAGTCACAGAAAGCCTTGAGATATGCATCAGGATTGCTCCATACAGTACAAGCTTAGATTACACATGTAATATATTAAACAATTCTGATGCATTCACAGCCGGCCTGGCTCTTGTGCCGCAGAAAGTGGGGCAAGGAGGAGACA
>NW_015319872.1:0-242 GCF_001447785.1 Gekko japonicus
CACATCACCTAGTACTTGATCCTTTCAGATTGGAGACACCCTTTGGACTGGAGATACCCAGAACTGAACCCAGAAACTTCTGCATGCACTGAGGCCCAGCTGGGAGAAAGACGGAATATTACTTTGGAGACGTTGTGCAAATGAGCCTAGCTATAATTCATTGCCAGATCCTTTTAACAGGAGGTGCTGGGAAACATACCTGTACCTTCTACATGCCAAGCAGATCCTCTGTCACTGAGCCA
>NW_015319873.1:0-242 GCF_001447785.1 Gekko japonicus
TTCCCTACCCCATTTTCTGCCTATATCAAACCCTGTCTCTTCCTAAGGTCACAAGCTCTTTAGGTACAGGCTGATCATTCAATAATGCTCTCGATTGCAGAAACTACTGCTACTTTTTTCTTGGCCTTTTTGCCTCTTCCTTCTCATCCAACAGGCTTTTTCCAACTGTCTAAACTCCTCTTTTCTTCTCAGTACCTCTGTGGCAGGTTGGAGTGGGGTAAGCAGGCACTAATATTTTTTTG
>NW_015319874.1:0-242 GCF_001447785.1 Gekko japonicus
AAACCAAACCACAAGACAGTGGGGGCTTGCTGTTTGGCATGTAGTACCACTTGTTTAAGCTGGTTCTAGGAGAATAGGCTACTTCGGTAGCCCTGACCTACTCTTTTATTTGGGGGTGGGGGGAGTCCCTTGTATAGCACAGTTTCTCTCGGCAACATTTACTCCATCTACACCCACTTAAGCTTTAACATGTTATGCAGCTGTGGCAACTACAGATTAGCACAAACTGGCTCCCAAAGTAG
>NW_015319875.1:0-242 GCF_001447785.1 Gekko japonicus
CCCACCTGGAAGCTGGCATCCCTACCACTGTAAGGGGAGAGAGAATGTCCACATCCCCACTTACGTCTTATGAGTAGTTCAGCTTGGATCTGCCCTAGAATGCTGGCTTGCATTTTGAAAGTAAGCTTAGTTGGGGGGGAAATCCAAACTTTTCTACAAACAATCAAGTCTCTGGCTGCCAGTATATCAAATTTCAGCTTTCTAAGATGACCTGGGAACTACGGTGGCTCAAGGGGTTAAGA
>NW_015319876.1:0-242 GCF_001447785.1 Gekko japonicus
GGGTGGAGCCAGGTAGGAGAGGGGTATGCTGGGACACCCACTCGCCCAGAGGAATTGCAGGGCCTGAAGGTTCAGACAGATAAAACGAAGATCACACATCCGTAAAATGCAGATTGCAGATTCTGGCTTGCCTCAGTTTTTCCCGGGACTGTGCAGGAAAGAGAGGGGATTTTAACCCTCAAGATGCCACTTAGTTCCAGTATTTAGAACCAAGCCTCGGGCTCCACTGCACCCCTAGGGCT
>NW_015319877.1:0-242 GCF_001447785.1 Gekko japonicus
CTTGTCTTCTCAGAACGTGACCAAAGTCCCATAGCCACAGTTGGGCATTTTTAGCTTCTAGGGAGACTTGATTCTCAATAACTATCCTAACCATTAAGAATCACTCAAGTCCTAAGGCACACCCATGGGTTCCACTGCTAGGGCCTGCTTGTTGGTGACGCTGGGGCAGGGTACCCCAATATGGCTGCCTTTATTACTTTCCCTGGCAGACACAAGGTTGCCAGGTCCTCCCTGGCCACTGG
>NW_015319878.1:0-242 GCF_001447785.1 Gekko japonicus
TTAGAGGGAATACTGGTTCGAGTCTGTCTTGCGGAACTTACGGCTTAAAAAATCTCCAGTCAGTACACGGAGCGTCTCCCAGGTGCTCACATCTCAGTCCCTCGGTTTTCATTAACATTTTAACATTTGCCAGTGATGGCTTGGTCGATAGCTGTTTTTTTCCCTTAACAGTCTGCTTTTCTTTAAATGTCCATCCTGTATTTCATTTTAATTTACTGTATCCTTTGCCTTGAGGGGGGGAG
>NW_015319879.1:0-242 GCF_001447785.1 Gekko japonicus
CATTACTCAGGGAGACCTAAGGTTTCCCTCACGGTCTGTTCATGCAACAATCCACAATGACCATTATTGTTTTTCTTAGTTATGTTCAGTTGCTGTTTGGGGTTTTAAATCAATGGTTTTAATTAAGAATTTGTGTCATTAAAAAAAATATGTAGGTATCTTTCTGCCTAAAAACACCTTGGGCAGCTTAAGATAAAAACAGAAGAAAAACAACAACATCAATAATAATAATAATAGTAATA
>NW_015319880.1:0-242 GCF_001447785.1 Gekko japonicus
AGGACTTTTCCAACCTGGAGTTGGCAACCTGAATAAAACCATACGGTGCTTTTGCGGCAGGACTACACTGATTCGGGCCGGACGTTACAAAGATTTAAAAAGTGAGAACGGCAAGAGGCAGATATTTCCAGGCCCCAATGTTGACGCCTGCTCTCGCCCGCGCTCTCTGTGTGAGAGGCAAGCGGGTTATTAGCGGAACTTTATTCTTACGGCCCCATCTCTGGGAAACGGCCTTTGGCCCG
>NW_015319881.1:0-242 GCF_001447785.1 Gekko japonicus
ACTTAGCCACTACACCAAACTGGCCTTGCAGCTCCCCTCCCCCGGGGAGGAGGCCCCCTCTCAACCTCTTCCCATTCCACAGAGCCGGAGCCCCAAAGGAAAAGGCCCAGGCCAGGGTCAGCGCCAGAAGGGCCACCCTGAGTGATGGGATAGCCCACAGATGGCTGCCCAATGACTGCAGTTGGCGCACAGGGAGATATGGAAGGAGACGGCTCTCCAGAGCGATCCCCCTTTGCCCACCA
>NW_015319882.1:0-242 GCF_001447785.1 Gekko japonicus
CAATGCCATGTTCCCCAAGGGGGCCACGTTGGGGACCCCTGTTCCAACACATGCACTGAATAAAGTGGACTCTGGTCCACAAAAGCTTATGCCGGAATAAAATTGGGGTTGTGTTTAAGGTGTCTGTCTGTTTAAAACAGAGTGGTACACATTTTACTGGCTCATAGACTATTGATGAACGCTTGCATATCATTGCTTGTTGAACGGGGCTTACACAGAAATATCCCCTCAAAGAGCCATCA
>NW_015319883.1:0-242 GCF_001447785.1 Gekko japonicus
GTCAGACCATGGGCCCATCAAGCACAATGTTGTCTACTTTGACTGGCAGAAGAGAGTGGGTGATGTGAATGACTTCTGCCTAATACCCTGGAGCAGGGCCAGTTTTAATGGTTCTGTGGCCTTGGGCAAAAGGTCAGGATAGGGCTCCGGAACCACTGTCCCCCACACACATACACACACACTGTGGCCCATTAACTAAGATCCCTCGTGCTGTGGAGATCTGCTGCCAGTCAGAGTAGACA
>NW_015319884.1:0-242 GCF_001447785.1 Gekko japonicus
CCCCCTATAATTTTGTTTAATTAAATGCAGTTGGGAAGGTTACAATTCAAAGCAGAAAACTGGAGCTGTGTGGATGAGCTTCTTATCTGTTTCCATTTTCAATTATTTCTGCTCCCAAAAGAGTAAAGAAACTGCAGGGTTTTCAGCTTTAAAAAGAGAAAAGGATGGTTGAGAAGCCCTTCTTCCACTCCTCCTTAATAGTTTAATTTTTGCTGCATACTGTTGGCTCTTCAACAAACAAA